>NW_010310355.1:0-8252 GCF_000700745.2 Antrostomus carolinensis | reverse complement strand
GATGAGATTTATAAATGCTGAAATT
Organism: Antrostomus carolinensis; assembly: GCF_000700745.2. NCBI lineage: Eukaryota > Metazoa > Chordata > Aves > Caprimulgiformes > Caprimulgidae > Antrostomus > Antrostomus carolinensis. The sequence goes on along the minus strand of NW_010310355.1, from coordinate 8,227 downwards.
AAGTGAGACAAAATACTAAGTGGAGTTCTGAAAAATTTTGTTTGCTTGCCAAGTTCCTAGAGAGAGGATCTACAAGAATGTTTACATTCAAATGAGTCAGTGAACCTGTTTAAATATTTGAGATTAAATGGTCTTAGACTACTAATAGAACTTGACTATTAGTACTAGTGTTTGTATTTCTTAACTCGATCTTATCTGTACTGCAGAAGCGTATGTGCCTTACTGAAAGACCTATAATGGTTGGACTGAAACCAGAGTCAGAACTTTCAAATTCCAAGACCTGAACTCAGACTGCCAGAGTATGCTGTTCAGATTCTTAAATAGTACTTGGATTCCAGATAAGAGATTTGTGAAAGTTTATAAATATTTTTGTATTGAAATGCTATGCCCTTCCTCAAGAAATGGACGTTTAAAACAATGACGTTTTCTCATTTAGATCTACACTTCAGAATTTGTTTTTTTTGAAGCACAGCTAGTGAAAATGTGTACAAAATTTTAATACATTACAAATATTTTTTTGCTTACCTTTTTGCTTTCTAAAGTAACTATTGTATTTTTTTTTTAAATGTAGTGGGTAGCTATTTTAAAGTAAGGTTTCTTAGCAATTATACACATATAAGATTTAGTAGATGAACAACCCCAAGTAGCTTGTCTGAAATAGCTAGAGTATGTTTTTCTTCTGTACCTGAAGTAGTCAAATATGCAGGTTTTTATGTTTTAATTTTTGGTGAAAATACTGTTTTTTCTTTGTTTCACTCCATATATAATTGATATTTTTCTGGAGGGAAAATTCCTGTAAGTAGGCAAATATGGATCATCACTAGTATTTTAAAGATACAGATAAGAATGATTCTTAGACAGGCTTAATAATAATTTTGGTTTTGTCTTTATTTTCAGGATCCCAGGGTGAATATGTACTCTGAAATCAATTACAGGTTTTTAGAACTTTTGCAGATGCAGACATGCAGCAGTCGGTATATATTTTTATTAGAATATATGAAGTTGGATAGAAGAATAAACTGGTGTAATGTGAGCCATCCTATGTACTCCTATAGGGCTGCTCAGAAATAAGGTGTCTGTGTGCAGAACAGCTTGAAGAATGAAGTTGCAGGGTAATTTACTCTTAGTTATATATAAATTAAAACATATTATGACTTTTGACTTGTGAGGACATGTAAGTGATCTTTGTTCTTGAAAACTTAGTGCAAAACTGTCAGCATGTTTGTGGGACTCTGAAAAACTAGTGATCTGGGAGAACCTTTTGTTAGATAACTGAAATGATCCATCCTAACATCTTTCTTTATACTAACAAATAAACTGCTTTTAAAATCAAACTATGTTTTTACCTAGACAGAAGCAATTGAATTGAAATATTACAACTTGAAGAATTTTGAATATCGGTTATTTATCAAATTGCTTGAGGAAGGAAATACAGAATTCGAATTGCATTTCTTTAAATTAGAAAATTCATAGTTATTCATAGTTATTTGTAGGGGAGTTGATTCTAGTTTAAATAGAGATAATGTACACAAGATCAACTCATTGCATCCTTGTTGTTTGAACAGTAAATATGTTGAAGAAAATAAGAAAATGATGGATCACTTAACAGCAAGAGCTTAACAAGTTGGCCTGTATCCATGAAATTGTAAAGCTTGGGAAATGGCCGTGTGTGCTTACTCAGGGCTCTGTTCAGTTGCACGTGCAGAACTCTCTACTGCCATTTAGGTCTTAGCTGCTGCTCCAGCATGGCATGGATACCCTACAGGTCTTGTATGATATCTGCCAGCATGGTTCGGTGTCAGAGATAGTATCATAGAATTGTTTTGGTGGGAAAGGACCTTTAACATCATCGAGTCCAACTATTAACCTAATACTGCCGAGTCCACCACTAAACCATGTCCCCAGGCACCACAACTCCACATATTTAACAGGCTGCCCATATCCTGGGCAGCCTGTTTCAATGTTTGACAACCCTTTTGGTGAAGAAATTTTTCCTAATATCCAACCTAAAACTCCCCTGGTGCAACTTGAGGCCATTCCCTCTTGTCCTGTCGCTTGTTACTTGGGAGCTGAGACTGTCACGCACCTCACTACAACCTCCCTTCAGGTAGTTGTAGACAGTGATAAGGTTTCCCCTCAGCCTTCTCTTCTCCAGACTAAACAGCCCCAGTTCCCTCAGCTGTTCCTCATAAGACTCGTGCTCTACACCCTTCAGCAGCTTCTTTACTCTTCTTTGGACATCTCAAATAGCAGTAGGTGCTCATGTGTGGGCAACTGAATTGGCCCTTTAGTCTTTCCTAGTTGAAAGGCAATATAACTTATCTTCAAGTTATGTTAGTTTGTTATGGTTGTGTGTTTAAGCCTTAAGCTCACAGACAACATGGATGAGAAAGTAGCTGCACTTTCACACACAAGCTGAATTTTATCATTTCATATCTCAAATTAAATGTATAAAATACATTGTGTGTATGTAGATTGGTGGGTTTTGTTAAAACTTAAGCTTTGTAGTGTGCATATTCAGTATAGATGAGCTGCAGCAATTGTTTGGTTTTTGGTTTGTTTCAAGTAAATAAAAATATTTTTTGTTTATTCAGTAAATTAAATCATATTTGTAAAATCATTAGCATTTATAATATTTAAATCATATGAATTTCATGTAGTCTGTGTCCTTGGCCTAGGTCTTGTAGCAATAAGTTTTACATAAGAGACATGCTTAGTAGTAAGGTAGTTTTATAAAACTACATTTGATGTTTCTTTTAAAGTGTGGTGTGCCTCTGAAAAGTAACTGAGTAAAATGGTAACTTCTTGTTTGTTGGATGTTATTCTGCCTGTAGTCAGAATTTTACAGACATTTAATTTTCAGTGAAAAGTAAACAGACTTTTAGCACTGGCTGAACCAGTGTACCTCAAATAAAATGATGTGTACAACTTTCTCACTTGTTGAGTAGAAGCAGCTTGCACAGCTTCAGAGCTGGTTACTCATTTTTGTGGTTTTATTGAAAGTGGAGTTGCCTGGCTTTGTGTTAGGAAATAACTCGAGGATAGTAAAGCTGTGCATATTTATTTGGCAAGAAACATCTGATCTGAAAATCTGTTTTTCTTGATAATGCGTGTCATAGAAATAATACAAATAATTTTCAGGGCTGGCAATGCTTTCTGAAACAGACTGAATATTTTAATAATTCTCAGTAAACCTGAAAAGACCCAAATTTTTTTCTAACATTGGTTTTCAGAATGGAACTGGAATATTTGAAGGCTTAAGCCAGAAATTACAGTTCCGTCCAGTGTGCTTTTTCTTTGCTGAAAGGAATGTCTTGAAAAATTACATCAGCAAGGTTCTGTGTATATTTTTACTGCAATAAGAAGACACTGGAGTTTGTGTTTAGTAAAACTTATTCTTTTCCAATCACAATCTGATTAATTTTGCTACTTGTTTTCAAATAATGTTTTATCCAATAATTTTTTGTTTAGGTAAGAATACAGAAGAGCAAAGTCTGCCTAATTGATCACTGTACAGTTGAATATAAAAAAAATTGACTGAGCTTTGTATTTCTTGTTTTCTCACCCCACAGAACCAGATAGTTCTGGCTTAATATTAAGTGTGTATCGTTCCATAAAGTATTGTTGCAGCAATATCATACGGTGATTTTAACCACAGTTCTCTCTCTCTGCAGGGCAACAGAAGCACAAATCCATATGGAGGATGAATCTCCTCCTTCTCAAGGAGTCAGTGTCAAGGTCAGAGTATGAATTTGTATAGAGAATTTTGTGCTCCTTTATTCAAAAGGAAGAAGCTTGGTTCCATTTAGCAGTAGCTTAGTGCATGCTAGTAGCTTTCAAGATAAACAGAAAACCAAAACTATAGGTAGGAAAATGACACTACTGAAAGAAATGTTGATCCACAAACTATTAGAAGAAAAATATGTTAATTTTAATTAGATTAAATTGCTGCTTTGGCTTACAAGACTGGTTTAATTTAGTATTAAGTTCTAAAGTTACGTGTTCCAGCCTAATGTGTCAACAACATAAACTTGTTAGAATTAACTTTTGTAGCATAATTTAATACAAAACTTTCTCTCATTTTTCTATTATTTTCTTTGAAGGCTGCATGTAAAACTTTATGAAAAATCATTCAGATCTTGAACTTAATGATGATGCCTTTTAAGGTGATCTGTATGACAAATAAAACTGAATAACCAGCTTTCAGAGTGATTGCTGATGTCAAATTAAATGCAGAAGTTTTAGGAATTCTTGGGGCATAACTGATACACCTTCGGGGTGGGTAGCTGGACCATATGAAATCTCAAATTCTGGTCGAACTCTGTCTGTCATGACTTTGAGAAATATAATGAGGGAAGTGATCACTTACAGGACATAAATATTGGCAGGCTGATAGTTCAAGCTGGTTTTCGTATTTTTTGGGACAAGTGTGGGAGAGGAGAAAATCTTGAAAGATGAGAGAATATCTCTTACTGAGTTGAGTGTAATAATTCCAGAGACAGGATTTAGATTATGGATAATTTTTAGTCTGATAAAGTTTGTTGTTATGTCTTTTGGGGAAAAAAAAATAAAAATCATCAGTATCATAAGTGTTTCATTGGATGCTTTTTATAATATTGGTTTTTTTTCTTTCAGTGTATTATTTTAGTGTTAAGAGGTGCTACAATTTGGGTTTTTTAACCTGTTAATTATGAGGGTAGAACATGAGTTCTTCATAAGAAGATGGCTACAGAAAAAACCTTTTCTATTTAAGGTGAATGCACTTTGACCCACTGTGCACTTGGAATTTAGAGCCCACATTTTAAAGAAACCAATATGTTATTCCAGTAAGGAAATTGTACAACTGATGGACACCCTGACTTTCCTTCTGAACCTCAGGCTTCATCAGTCTTGAGCAAAAGTGAGATGCAGTGTTGTTGACGCAATTGGAAGAGTAGACTGTAATGCTTTCACTATTCATTATCATATTTTAAAATGTGCCTAAAATCCTCCATAGAATTAATGCCAATCTCTTGACATAAAGCAAACTGTTCTGCAAAGAGCAGATGAATGGAACCTAATTGCATGTGGATTCATATCCTTCATCTCTTATAACTCTGCTATGTGTGATGGAGGGCAGCACTTGCTAGGACTAGCTTGGACTTACTCACTTGCTGACTTATTTCATAACATACATGTCTAATTGTCCAGCTGCCTACTCTCAAATATATTGTGTCAGCAGGATCTTACTTCCCTTTCACTTGCAAATTTGGCTGAAATTGGTCCATTATTTGATATGAGGAGATGAGGAAAGAACTGGTGTGATCAAAACCACAGCTTTTCTTTAGGGAAGATGACCAACCCTCCTTTTCCTTCCTCAGAAGTATACTATAAAGAAATGTGTGATTAACTGCTATTTGTTTAAAGATTTTAGTTCAGGGTTAATTTAGGGTTTATTTCTGTAGTTTCAAATGTTATCTGTTTCTGTGTACACTTTTTCATAGTGAGTGATACTAATCAAAAAAGCAGTATCCTTACAACTGATGTGACGTGCTGAATACTCCAGACTAGAATTTATTCACGTCTTTGTTTCAGTCAGATATAGAAAAAGTTATGTTCTGTAACAGATCATTTTGTAAGCCTGCTACTTGCTAGAAATAAACTAATGATGCAATCCTCACTGTTACATGGTGAACTACATAATGCCTGTGATAGGCAAAATCTATTCTTACTTACCTTCTGATCTGGCAAGTAATGCTACTTCTCTTTCTTGTCCAGACCCTGTTTTAATTTCAGTAAAGAAAATTTCATGCATGTTCCATGCAAAATTTGCTATTAAATTTTGATACTGCAACATTTTTCTGATTCATGCTGTGCTAAAGCAGTAGAAATGTTCTATGAGATTCAGACATTAGCTTGGCTAGTTTTAATGTCTGAAGAGACCTGTTATTCTTTTTATTTATCTATAAACTTGCCATTTGTCCTTGGATAAGCTGGAAAATGTTTAATCATCCTTTATCTTTCATTACATGTCTACTTACATAAAATGCAAATACTTTTAGGAAGTTCCCAAAGATTCAATAATTGTTGAAACACACAGGTAAATTTCAGAAGTAAAGGAGAAAGGAAAAAGTTTCTCAAATTTTCTTAAGTTTCCATTTTCAATGAGTGAACACAAATGTGTATATTTTTCAAAGATAAGTATATTCTTGGGCAGATTTTTTTTATGGTTTCTTCTTTTAACAGTAATTTTAGTGCCAGAGGAAAAGACACAAATTATTTTCAAGTTTTGAATATATGCTTTGCACTTTTATTAGAGTCCTGTATGTTGAATTCTATAAGCTAGCATTTATGTTGTATGAATATAGTGGAAGTATGACCTCACCATTTAACTTCTTACATGGTACTCTTCTCCATGCATGTAGATCCTTTCTTTCTGGATCACAGTATATTTTGTTTGCTTACTTTACTGGCTTCCCTCCAAATATTGTCCTAGAATTAAAATACTGGTTTGTGGTTGAAAAAGGAGATGGTAGTGTTTCTCTAAATTTTTCCTTTTTACTGTTCAAAAGTACACATTTCTTTCTGTCTAGGTATTTGACATAATTTTTTTATAATATCAGGTCTTGGAGGCAACATTATTGTCAGCCCTGAAGATGCTGGATGTTGGGAAATGGCCAATTTTTTCTCTCTGTTCCCAAGAAGAGCTCAAGTTAATTCGTCAAGCCTGTGTATTTGGCAGTGCTGGTAATGAAGTGTTGTATGCAACTGAAAATGATGAGGTAATTATCCAAGAGTGTGTATGAACATGACATATTTAGTCATTTATGTATTAGGTTATTCTGAAAGACAGTACTGTGATCATATACCTAGAAAAAGTTGCAGGCAAAAATGACTGATGGTTTTTATTGCTACTAAAACATTTTCAATTCAAGTCAATGGCTTCCTACCACAGTCAGAGGATAACGAGAAGATGGAGTTAGACATTTCTTGAAGCTGCATAGTGGCAGGATGACAGGCAATGGACACAAGCTGGAATATGGAAAATTCTGATTTTGGGAAAAAGAAAATTACCGTAAGAGAGGTTAAATCCTGGAGGGGTTTTGAGATCTTTTCCTTGGAGATGTTCAAAACTCATCTGGACATGGCCTTGGGTCAACTGATCTGTTTAGATCTTTGTTGAGCAGGAGGTTGGACTAGTTGACCTTTGGAGGAGGTCCTCCATTCCAACCTAAATTACGATTTTGTGATTCTTTTATAACAGGTTTTTGTGCTTGGCATGAACTGCAGTGGGTGTTTGGGAACAGGTGACATGCAGAGCACTATTGAACCAAGGAGGTTAGATTCTCTGTGTGGCAAAAAGATAGCCTGTCTCAGTTACGGAAGTGGCCCTCATGTTGTTCTTGCTACAGAAGGTAAAGTATGGTCTGAATAATGCTTTTTCAGATAGTCCGCTTTAATTAAAGTCCAGCAGGTGTGAAAGATCTGTGCTGATAACGTAAGAGGGAGAACTGGGATAGATATTGTGTGCTATCAAGTCTTACACGTTTTCACGGATGAACATAACGTTAGCTAGTTCTGGTCAGAGCTATTTTTTTTTCAAAAGTTTTTCAAGCTCTGATTTGATCTTGTTACTACTTTTGCAATGGTGGTTTTTTTGGTTTTTTTTTTACTTTGCAGTTAAGTTTGGAACTTCTGATTGCTTTTAGTGGCTACGTTTTGCCCATATGTTCTTGCGCCAACATTGTCCTTTAACTAAAATGCATCTTTTCGTCCTGTACTGACTTTTGGATGTGCTTTAAAGACCTTTAAATTACTTTAAATTTTAATTTAAATGTGCTTTAAATTACCTTTCAGCCTATGATGTTTTGTTGTCTCATTGACACTCCATTATCCACACATGTTCATAATTAAGTACATTATTCTAGAAGACAAATTACTAATATTGTGTTCCCAGTGAGGTTCTGTTAGAGCCTGACTGATGATGTTAACATTTGTCTCTCTTTCTCCATTAATGAGAATAAATCGTTTTTGAGTAGTCTAGATTAGATGACTAAAGGTAGGTGAGGGAAGTTGTGTTGTAAATGTGTGACTGTTCTTTATATTCAATTACATTCCACCATTTTCTCCAGTCTTCAGGGTAGACCATTCTGGATGATCTATATATATAGACAGAGTCTACTTGGAGGCCTGTGTCTAGTGCAGTTCCTCAGGGGCCTGTACTGGGACCAGTACTATTCAATATATT
>NW_010310354.1:0-2520 GCF_000700745.2 Antrostomus carolinensis | reverse complement strand
GGGGAGGAGGTGGAAATCAGGAAAGAAATTAGGCTTGGGAAGCAGGGAGGGGTGGGGGAGGAGTTTTAAGGTTTGGTTTTATTTCTTGTTATCCTCTGATTTGATTGGTAATAAATTACATTTGTTTTTTTTTCCCCCAAGTTGAGTCTGTTTTGCCCGCCAGTAATTGGTAAGTGATCTCTCTCCATCCTTATCTCCACCCACGAGCCTTTCGTTATATTTTTCTCCCCCTGCTCAGTTGAGGAGGGGGAGTGATAGAGTGGGCTTTGGTGGGCATCTGGCCTCTAGCCAGGGTCAACCCACCACTTGTGTAAACCAAGAGATATGTAGACAGTTATGTGATTTTAGGGATGGGTGGTGGGTGATTTATGTGCTAATGATTCCGTTAGTGATTTCTTGAATTTCTGGTGATTGTATTGGTTCAAAATGGATTTGAACATCCTTAACTGGAAGTAACTAAAGCAAAATCGGCAAGTCTTCCCAAAACACTTTCCCAAAAAACTGAACTAGAAACGAGGATTGTCAGAGAGAAACTACTAAGTGAAATACGGTGCTTCAGTGGTCAGGTGAGATGGTCACAATAGTTGTATGGGTAAAGGGTTTTTGTTAAAAAGGCTTTGTTTATTTGGTTTTTAGTAGAAAGGTTGTGTTTACTGAAAGGCTTTAAGAGCATATTTAATGGTATAGGTCTGTCACTGAAATTGGGAATGACCTTCACACCAATGCAGTCTGAGGAAGCCGGCGTTCTTTATTGCAGCTCCGGATGCACAGGGGGATCATTCCACCTATCGTGCATGATGACTCGTCTCTCTACAAAAGCTTTGTCCTATCAAAACATGCATATTCATTACTTTGCCAAGGAATTATTAACACATTTATCACATTTCGAAGAACTCATTAATATATGTAAATGTCCTTTTTGCATTCACAGTGATGTTCTTCTGATGCTCTTCAGAGGTCCTCTAGAGGTTGTGAAACTTTTCTCACTGTGCCCTTCATTTGAACTTTTCTTCTGCTCATGCTCAGTTCATGTCTTGGCCTGTTTACAACACTTCTGTCTCCACAAAACTGGTTTATTCTGACATCACTACCTTATCTACCCTATTGCTAGGACTTGGTGCCTCAATCTACTACAGACTTGACTGGGTCCAGCTGATATGTAACTGTCTTTCAATGTCACATTGAGCAGAAGGGGATGTTCTCTTGGAATGGTATCAGGTCCTTTATTGACAAATGAAATGCAGATAAAAGGACTGTGTATAAGTCAGTCAGCCCTAATCTCCAACCCATCCTTTTGCTAGAGTTTGGGAAGACTTGGGAGGAGTGCGAAAGGATGTCCTTGTGTGTCCACATGAGTTTAGACTGTGCTGAACTCTCAGTGGACAGGAACAAAACAAATCAAGACCCTATCTTTGAGAATCCCCCTTGGTAGTTTATTTTCATTTATCTCCAAGGCCAAGCTGTTCCATCAGCAGTTGTCAGCAGGGCTCGGTCTCGTGGATAATTCTCTCCACAAGCAATGTGGCTGTAATAATTAAAATCAGAACCTTGAATTCTTAAACTTACAAGGATAGACCCAGGCAACATGAGTCTGATGTGCTCAAGTGGCACCATGCCACCTCATAAATGAGCCTTGGCATTCCTTGCTAGCTGCAGGGCCTGAATGGGATCACACTGCATAGGTCACAGCAGTCTAATTTTGAAGTGACAAGTTCATGCATCATGGTGGCAAGTTGTCACTGGGGCCAGCAATGCCGAGCAATGCAGTACAATGAGATGCAGGTGAAAACTCCTTCTGTTGGCTAAAGCCTCTAGTTGGCACCTGTTCCTACCAATTTCTTACTTGGGTTTTGCTCAAGTACCCAATATATTGTTCTAATAGTGCTCTTACAGGACTGGTTAATCTGAAAATCACTCTGGAGCTAACAGCTTATAAGGAGGTCTAGCTAATGCCGTGGTGAGGTTCTATAAAGAGAGATGGTACAGGTTTCTGCTATACAAATTATAACTAGCCAGGGACTTGGGATTTCTGAAGTTTTGGAAGAAACTTAACAGACAAAAGTTAAAAAATGGAATGGAATGGAATGGAATGGAATGGAATAGAATAGAATAGAATAGAATAGAATAGAATAGAATAGAATAGAATATTTTCAGTTGGAAGGGACCTACAACGATCATCTAGTCTCACTGCCTGACCACTTCAGTGCTCACCAAAAGCTAAAGCGTGTTTTTACGGGAATTGTCCAAATGTCTCTGTGTTGGGTTTGTGTTTGGGGAGGAGCTGGTTTTTTTGGTAATGAGGGAAGGGTGACCTTATAAGAGCGAAAAGCTCCCCTGGCTCCAAGGCAGAGACCCCCCAGCCCAGGCTGGGCCAGTGAGCACTAGAGAAACACCTCTGCAAATCCATATTGGTGAGGGGAAGGACTGCCCTGAGAAGAAGAAAGTGTGGTACCTGTAGGAGAGACAGTTGACCTAACAAAAGACGACTGTCGGCCTAAACAAAGGACAGACAGACACAGA
>NW_010310353.1:0-6322 GCF_000700745.2 Antrostomus carolinensis | reverse complement strand
AGAGATGGAAAGGTGCAGTAGTCCCTCCAGCAGCACCACATGAAGGAAAAAGTTCTTTCATGTAGTTCCTACCAACTTATCTGAGAGAGAAGTCAAAAATGAGGCCAAAGAACGCTCCAGAAACAGAGAATTAAATAGCCTCCGAGAGTCTCTAGCATGAGCAGCTTATGACTTTGCATTTCCCTTTAGTTCCCAATCACACCATCTTTCTCACAGGCATCCAAATACATTAGTCTGTGCCTTATCAGATCCTGAATTACTATTGTAAGAAATCTCCTGTGAGCCTGAGAACTCTCGAGTTCGGAGACGTTTCTGGGGCTGTAATGAGTCCTGACAGATAAGCCACGCTGGGTGCACACAGGCTTCCAACTGATGTCTGGTTTTAACACAAACACAGCCCTAAACCTTCATAATACAGCGTAGAAAACAGAATCCTTCCATCACCTACAACTAATTGCATCGGCCGTGGTCAGGGGTTGAAAGAGAAGTAAGCAGATTAATTCTATTAAGACTGTGGAATAGTATCCCAAGGGGACAAGGGAAAAATCCCATCATTTAAAACAGGACTGGTAGATGCTGTTGGGAATGATGTTACATGCTAGTAGGGGATTAAAGGTTTGGACTAAAGGGCCTCTCATCTTTTCTAGATCTGGTTTCCATGAGTCATTGCAATTAGAACTGCAGGGCTGTTCTGTTTGTTGTTTTTTTTTTTCCACTTTTTGATGACCTGAAACATTTTACCCCATCGAAAATGAAATGATTTAATTAATTTCTTACTTAACCCCTCCTTCCCACATTTCACCCCATCGAAAATGAAACGATTTAATTAATTTCTTACTTAATCCCTCCTTCCCACATTTCACCCCATCAAAAATAAATCGACTTAATTAATTTCTTACTTAACTCCTCCTTCCTACATACACTTCTTTCCTCCTTTTCTTAAAAAGCTTTCTGTTTAAATTAAGGTAATTTTCAAAACACAATTATTTTAGGACAAGAAGTCAAAGTATTGCTCTATTAATATCTTATATGTAACAGGTTTTTTTTCTTTTTTTTTCAGCATATTCCTCCCACACTTTCAGCCTATATTTATCTCAACTATATGAGCAGTCTTGATCCTCTGGAAAGCACATTTTTGCTGAAAAACATTCCTCATGCTATAAACACAATAGAAAGTTTCACCCTTACAGATATGGCAGGCAGAGGTGACAAAGCCCCTCTTGAGCCAAATTAATGGAAAATATCCTCTGCTCAGTCCACAGCAGCAGAGCCTGAGCGTTAGCAGGGTTGTCAGCCTTACCTGGGTGCTGGTTTGAGGGGACAGGCCTTCAGAGAAATACTGGTTCTTCTCAAGAAGTCAGGTTGTACTAAACGTGCATCAGTCAGGGTCCTTGCTTCAGGTCCCTAGCAGAGTGATCCAAGCTGGTCAACCTGTTGGAAACAGCCATGACAAATGAGTAAGACACACATCTCCATACTGGGCCTGAAGAGAAGACCATGACCTCTCCAAAAGAGTGGTCAGGCACTGGAACAGGCTGCCCAGGGAAGTGATGGAGTCACCATCTCTGGAGGTGTTCAAGAAACATGTAGGTGTAGCACTCAGGGACATGGTTTAGTGGGCATGGTGGTGATGAGCTGATGGTTGGACTGGGTGATCTTAGAGGTCTTTCCCAACCTTAATGATTCTGTGACTCTCTGGCCTTGCTTTATTCTCTTCTTCTCACTTAGGTAAAGATCAACTCTTTCTTGCACACATGAAGGAGGTGAGGGGAAGCATATGGTAGAGACCCTGAAGACCCTAGCAATGCCTGGACTGAAGGCAAAATCTTCCTCTTTACTTTCCAGTCCATTTAGACTGGCCAGAAAAGGGCTTGGCCAGAAAAAGGCTCTGACCAGAAGGCAGGAGGAAGAACAGGACTATTTCCAGAAGAATGAGAAAGGAGCAACAGAGTTGCTCTGTATCTTCCTCTCCAGCTCCCCTGTGCAACCAGGGAGAGTCACCAGGGGAACAGGAGAGGATGGGAACACCAGGAAGAGATGCTGTGAGTCCCCCAAAAGCCAAGTCCCAGAACATAGGATGGAGCAGTGCATGAAAAAACGAAGGTAGTTAAATGGTTAAGAGATAACACACCTTCCTGTGTCGTATGGAACAACCATGGACACAGGAGTTCACTTACTGGATAGGTGTTGGGGTACAACTGTACGCTGGATAGAGGGAACCAGAAAAGATTGAGGATGAAAAAGAGAGTAAGGTGATGGAGCCAAGAGGCAGGTAAGGGTGGGATGAAGGCACCACCAGAACCAGGAGGAGAAGGGTTCAGTGGGAGATGCTCAGGTGGTGAAAGGAAGAAGCAAGAGCAAGAAGGTAAATCAGAGCCTGGAGAAAAGCAGGAAAGGCCAGTGGGAGAGGAGGAGGGATCACGCCACATCTTGTCGGTTTTCTCCTTGCAGAAATCAGCCAGACCCGGGGAGCAGAGGTGGAGCCAGCACTTAACAGAGCAATCGCTCCGTCACGGCTTCTCTCTGGAGAACAGCACCAAGTCTGGATTTCATTCTCCCTGACAGCTCCAATTCAGATATGAAGCTGGCGCCACGCAAATCCATTTCATAGCATTACTCCTCTCCTTCCCAGCCTACCTCGCTGCTTCGCTTTCTTTTGAAGCCAAAACCCTCCACCCTGCCCAGCCCAACCCTTCCTCCAGCATCCCAAAGCCAACACCAACTGTCCCCACACAGCATCAAGGAGTATCAGAGCCCCACCTGCATCACAGCACCTAGGAACTGCTCCAGGGTCACGAAGGGTCTGGAGCACAAGTGTGATGAGTTCCCGGCTGAGGGAACTGGGGTTGTTGAGCCTGGAGAAAAGGAGGCTGAGGGGAGACCTTCTGGCTCTCTACAACTCCCTGAAAGGAGGGTGGAGAGAGGTGGGGGTGGGTCTGTTCAACCAAGGAACAAGTGACAGGACGAGAGGAAATGGCCTCAAGTTGCACCAAGGGAGGTTCAGATTGGATGTGAGGAAGCACTTCTTCACCGAAAGGGTTCTCAGGCACTGGAACGGGCTGCCCAGGGAGGTGGTTGAGTCCCCATCCCTGGAGGTATTTAAAAGACAGGTAGATGGGGTGCTCAGAGATCTGGTTTAGTAGTGGACAGGTATGGTTGGACTTAATGATCTCAAAGGTCTATTACAAGCAAACAATTCTATGATTCTATGAAAAGCTGGGGGAGAAGGTCCATTCACATCAACTCCATCCAGCAATCCTGTAAGGCACTGAGACAAGGCTCCAGCTGGACATCTCAGGCTCCTCTTCTCTGTCCTACTCTCTGGAGAAGACAGTCATACTGAGCTAACGTCTATTTGTCAATCCAGCAGATTACAACAAGCCGGCAATCCTGTAAGGCACTGAGACAAGGCTCCATCTGGACATCTCAGGCTCCTCTTCTCTGTCCTCCTCTCTGGAGAAGACAGTCATACTGAGCTGAGCTAATGCCTATTTGTCAGTCCAGCAGATTACAACAAGCCAGTTGGGAAGTGCTAATGTCACACCAGACCCCAGGAAAGGAAATTCCTGCCACACAGGTGGGTATCAGCCCTCTGTTAGCAGACCCCTCCACAGAAGCACCATCTCACACTTCCCCAAGACAAGGAAGATGGCTCAGTGGGACACAGAAGCACTGCATGCTGTGTCCAGCCTGAGACACCTTACCAAGGAGCATTCTGCACCCACTCCTCCATCTTACATGCACCAGAGAAGCATGGTTTCTTTAGAGAAGAAGAACAAGTATTTGAGAGGTGCAAGTGCTTCCATGTAGAAAATGCAGGTGTCCATATACACAGGAGAAAGTGTCTGCTACCTAATAGGAACCCACCCTACTGAACACCCTCCTGGTCCTTTCAAACATGCAGTATTGGATAGTAACTTCCAGTCTTTTGGAGACAATGAGGGGGGAAAAAAATTAAAAACATAAAAATTAATATATTCAGGTTTGTAAAGTGCTCTGAAACCCACAAGATGGAAAGTGTCACAGGCAGGTATCCTGAGAGTCATCAAAAATTTGATTCAATGGCATTTTTAGTATCAATTTTTGCCTGTCCATTATAGAAGAACAATGCTGCCCATGTAGGCAAACCCCATTCAGTCCCTGTGCCCTTTCCAGCTGATGCACCGCTGTGATCATTAGCAGAGAGCTCGAATATATTGAGGGTCACTAATATCGTATCTTGTCTTCTGTGCCTGCTTGTTCAGATGAGAAATTTCAATCATCCCTCTTTGAGGAACACTAAGAAACAGAAGATATCTCAGGTCATTTAAATCCACCTCTCCAGTGGAGGAGCTTGCCTCTCCCCTCCCTGCTGCTCTGTTTATATTTAATCCAACTGAGAGTGTCTCAAGCAGTGGGAATATTCTCCTTTCTCTCAGCAGGCCCCAGAAAAGCTGGACAGAGAGTTGCCTTCAAGACTTGTTGCCTGCAGAAACAGTCTGATTTTTTATTTTAGTTCATGTGATTCCTTTGTACCTGACTAGAGCAAAAGCAGTAGCACGTGTGCAACCTAAATAAGGACAATAAAAACCAAGAACCTTCTCCATGGTTGATGCAGATGGACAGAGAGGGACAGCAGCACCAAGGGATCCAACCAACACACCTTTGGCCCTGAAGGTGAATTTTCAAAGAGGATGCGGTGGTTTCACTGGGCTGCAGCCAAACACAGCCACTTGCTCACTCCCTTCCCCGAGGGGATAAGGGACAGAACTGGGGAGCAAGGGTAAGGAGACTCATAGGGTCAGATAAGAACAATTTAAGAATTGAAATTAAATAAAATAATAATGATATGAAAATAATAATGATAACAATAATAGTAATAATAATAATAGTGATAATAATATGCAAATGAGTGATACCCGGTGCAACTGCACTGGGTGCAACTTAGATCTTGCACCTGCAGACCTGCAAAACACAAAGTCCTTCAACTTTCAGTGACACAAATGCCAACATGGGGATGTTCTCAGTGTCTCTCTCCTAACAAATCCCAGCTGAACCCAAACCCCAGCGCTGTTCCTGCTGCTCAACAGAAACCAGCTCAGTCCCAGCTACAAACCAGGACAGAGGAGTAGAGCCAGTAGACTATGGGTCACCTGAACTTAATATATTTTTCATATGAAAACAAAAATAAACAAAAGCTTAACGTGGAATTTCTCCTGGTGGGTTGTCCTGGTCTTACATTCTCCCTTATCACTGCTGGCTGCTGTCGGAGACAAGACCCTGGATTAGACAAGATCTGACCCAGCCTAGCAGATCTCGGGTATCCCTTCCACAGCCCTGCACTGAGATACACCTTGAGGCTTCAGACTCTGTGGCTCCTGAGTTTGGTTTGATTTAAGGGGTTTGACAGACTCTCCTGGAATTAAGGTGAGGGGTTGGTCTGCGGTTTTTTTAAAGGGTTGTGGGGTTTTTTTGGAGGGCGGCTGAGTTTTTTTGTTTTGTTTTGGGAGTTTTGTTTCTTTGTTTGGTTTTTGTTTTGTTTTTAAATCCCACTTTGCTCTCACTTTCTTCCTCACTTCAATATTTGTTCGCTTTGGGGCCCCAATGGTGATTTGTTTTGCAAATGACTTTTTTCATCCCTGTATGCTTCTACAATCATACACGTGCTCGTATAAAGCTGCTTAATCAATAGCAAGAAACAAGAGCCTGCACTATATACTGCCACAGAGACTGGGAGGCATGCAAAGCATTCCCATTTAACATTTTATACATCACAAACACACCAAAACAGATGTAAAACAAGCCAATTCCTCATTCGATTCTACACTTACCACAACACAAATCTTTGTGCACTAAATATAATCGAAGGGGAACTTGTGGAGTTGGCATTAGCTTAACAGATGCTGAGATGAGCTGCACCAGAAAGGAAAAGCTCAGCCTGAAACAGTGCATGTTAAAAAGGCATCTGCTTATTGTTTGATACGTGTATTTATTTACACAGACAGCTTGCTGACACGCCAAAAGGTTGGGGCGGCGGGGGGTGGGGTGTAGGTTGGCATTTTTAACTCTCAGCAGGCAGCCAGCATGCAGTTTGTTATCCTTTGGTCACATCACAAGCTTCCACATTATTGCTGAGTGTCCTGGTTTTTAGCTGGAACAGAGCTGGGTTTCTTTTTCAGTAGTTAGAACAGTGCTGTGTTTTGCTTTTCAGTCTGGGACTTGTTAGGAGAGAGACACTGAGAACATCCCAGTGTTGGCATTTTTGTCACTAGAAGTCGAAGGACTTTGTGTTTTGTCAGTCTAGAAGCACAGGATCTAAGGGGGTGAGGAATATTTAAATGAA
>NW_010310352.1:43099-55435 GCF_000700745.2 Antrostomus carolinensis | reverse complement strand
GCCGAGTTCCGTGCGCGCTGGGGGCCGGGTCGCCGCCCGGGTTTCCGGGTTTCGTGTTGTTCGGTAGCGAAATAGGTCAGGAGCATTAGCTGTGGCCTCGTCACGCGTGGCAGAATCCCCGGGCCGAGCGAGCGCAGCGCTTTAATTCTGAGAGCCGGCATTAATTCCGTGCTGCGTGTTGTCGCTCGCCTTTCCAAATGTCATTGCTGTGGCCGGGTCCCGGGGATCTCCCCACGGAAAATCTTTCCACGAGTGGAAGCCGTGCAGGCCGTCACGGCAGCCCCGTGCGGAGCACGGAACGAGAAGGAGCCGCTGTTTTTAATGGATGTGCTTTTGTTTCTTTGTGCTTGAGGGACTCGGCACCAGCGTTTGGATGGTGTCCCTTCAGAATGTCGATATATGGGACGTGCGGATAGGTCTGGTGTTTGGTGCAGAGCGTATTGCCGCCACCGAACAGTTGTTACAAAATGTTTAGTGAATACCAGTCTTTTTTCATACAAACAAATAATCAGAATGGCGAAATAGTTATAACCAAATAAAAGTGTGTGTTTCTAAATCTGAGTCTTCACTTTTCCGTGCTGTGAACTAGAAATACTGAAGGTTTTGTTACCGGTGGTGTAGTATGCAACTACACATTGATTAATTACGAGGAGGAGTAGGGATCAGAGCTTTAAAAACGGTTTGCTTCTGTCAGATTTGTAATGCTAAAAATACAGTCCTGCTACTTTGTTATCTACTGCCTTTGGACAGTGGGCTTCTGAAAAATAGTTCCTACAGCATCTTTAAAAATGCACTACCAAAAAATTACAGTTTGTAATAGAAGACGCAGTGAAATGTGAATATTGATTTGATCATTTTTATTAAATCTTAAATATTGAATGTTTGCAAGAACTTGCTTTATAGTCTTGTGTGGTTAATACTGTGGCTTCTTTCCAAGTGAATCAAAGTGCCAATTGTTTAAATTGTTATAATGCAGAATCTATACTGAATGAAAGAAAAAAGTTCTGTTGTTCTTGTTTCCTTCAAAATACACTGCATCAATTTAGATGTAATTGAATTGTCGTTTATTTAGGAGAACATGAACAGCAGTATTCTTAAAGGCTATTAAACAGTGGGCTCCTGGAATCGGTGAGGGAAAAGTCTTTTTGTTGAAATGGATTATTTTTTTCTCTCTTCTGTGCCTGCTAATCAAGTCTATATATATTAATATATATCTCAAGAGATGTTCCTGTGCTTACTCTCCATTTCTGAAGCGTTGATAACTTCAGAGGAACTAGCTTCTGTTTTCTACACAATATCGTTTTATTTGAGTGAGAAACTCACATTTTGCTCTGATAAATGGAAAGGATTTATGCTCGAAATTCAAATTCAGTGCTCTGATTGTGGCATAGAAGAACCTTCTTAGGAATAAATATGTAGCAGTTCAATACTGAAATGGCTGATTGTTCTGCACTTGACTATTCTACTGTGATTCAGTTCCAAATGTACATATAAGGGTTTGGTCTCTTTAATTAATGTGTAACAGCAAAGGATAAGGAATGACAGGCAAGTTGAAGCCTCATCACAAGCAGCAATTCCTGAAGATATTCTAAATTTAAGAAACAGATACAGAAAAGTAGGTGAGAACAGGAAACAGTGAGGTTATTCATCTGTTGTGCTATCCAGTGCCCAGGGACAGTTTAAAATAGACTCAGTACCTTGAGCTGATACTATATTGACAGTAGCAGACTGTCAGACAGGAGAGTGATTTTTCTTATTTAAAAAACAAGCCACTTTCCTTCTTCCCACAGTGTTTGGCTTGTGGTGACTTGTAGGGAAGGACAGAATTCTGGGGTTCTTTTTCCCCTCCTGCCCATCCAATAAGGAGTTGCGAGTTAGAGAGCTTGATGGAAAAAATTCTAGTATTTAATTACAGAAGAGCATTTACTCTTTTTAAGTAATGCTGTAACTGTTGAGTTTTAAACCTGGGGCGGGATTGATGAATCTGTGATAGCTATTTTAGAGTAATCTGTACAGAGTTGCAGAATTTGTGAGATCGTCTGTCTTTTGAGATATGACTCAAATAATAGTCTTGGACTACTTTGGTTAGAAGCTGGGGTTAGTTGAATTTACTAATGGTTTGTGCTTGCTTGTTTTTAAAAAGCTAAGCTTTTACTTACAAAAGATTTCTTAAGACTGTAGGTAACACTTCACTGAGATTTGGGAGCTGGCTTCGTAAATTTGTAGGTTTCTGGAATTTTTTTTATTTGTTGCTGCTTTTTCCGAAGAAATAGAACTGTGGAAAAAATTGTGTTGGGTCCGATAGTTTACTGGGAATCCAGTGAGCACAGTTGACTGAAGTGACAAGAAATTGTTTCATTCCATCTTGGTCTAGTAAAAGCTTTGGCATTTTCTGTGAGGAGAACCTGAAATCATTTTTGGGAGGCTGGAAGCCCACCACTTCAAAATGTTGAAGTTGCGTGGAAGAAGTGGATGAGACTTCTCCCAGCAAGCAACCTGAGAGACTTTCAAGGGGACAAAGAGAACACTTAAATGCTGGCTGAGCCTCAGTTTGGCAGGGGATGTTCCCCAATTTAAATTCTTGCTCCTGATCAGCTGGATTGTCCTTCATCTGTTGCACCTTGAATGAAAGTTTCAGAATCTGTGTGTGATAGGATGTATGAATTCAGTGACTGTGCACAAGGAACGGATACTTGCAGGTTGCAGCAGATAGCGTAACTAACTCCTCATAGTACGTGCTTTTCCAGCATAGAAAATTAATTGCTAAGTATAGGACACAGCTCTTACCCACTTGACTTTAAAGGAGGAGTTGTCATCCAGGAAAGGGGGTGTGTGCGTAACCACAAGTGTCTTTTATCCTGTAAAACTTTCAAGACTGGCTTATTAAATAAATAACAATGTCATGAAATGTAGAGGTTACCTGAAGTCAATTGATGAACTACTTCTTTTTAAGAGCTATGCAGCAATTAGAAAGTTGCCTTACCGTAATCCTATAATTATGCCCTAATTGGATTCTTCTAGGTGTAATTACATACCTTAAATATGTGCATGCATTTCTGTTTCCTAAGAAATCTGCCAGAACTGACCCAACCTTTTTCTCCCATCTCCACATATCATTTGGTTTTATGATGTGCTGCCTTTAATACTGGATTGTGAGAGGTAGTAAATAAAAGGCTTCAAGTGATACCTACAGAAGTAACAGAAAGCCAGCTCCTAAGATGGACTGAACACCACACCCACAGCATCAAGCTTGTTGCAGCTGTCTCTTTGATCACGGCAAACGTAGTATCTTGTCTTAGTAGATTAATAGAGTCAAAATTTTAATTCGATTGCAGCTCTTGGTTTCAGATTGATGTGTAAAGAAAAGAGAAACTGCTAGAACAATGAAGGGAGAACCTTCTCCCTTTGGAAAAGGTGTGGATAGAGCTTGTTAATTTTTGCATTTTTTCCTTAAGAGCTCTTTCTAAAAATAGCTGTGTGGAATGCTACATGAAGCTCAGCTATAAAAGAAAAAAAATGTATTTGAGTAATGTGTCTTATGCCAAAGTCATCTGAACATTTCACTGTGATGCTATTAATGATAAACGTTCAATTATTTGATGAAGGACTATTGCACAGATAATACTATAATGCCAAGTGCTCCATGTTCTTTCAGGGATTTATCATTCCTTGACTTTGCTCGACTCTGTACGTGTCTGATCTGCTCTGTATTTATACTGAAATTACTCTTTCCTTGAGCAAATTGAAATCTAAGATGTTACATTCTCAGCTCTTCTTCAAATCATTCCTATATGTAACATTTTGCAGCAACTGGAAATTGTAGTTGAAGATGCTTAAGAATCATCTTGAAATCTGCAGCACAGAAAGAAGATAAAACTCTGTGGCTCATCAGTCTTTTTACAGAGGATTCACAAACACTTTCTGTACCTAAGGGTGGCTCTTTTAGGTCAGGACCTTCCTGTTTAGAGTGTGAGAATGTGACGGTGAAATTTTGATGGTCCCCCCTGCCCTCTCTGAGTTCGCGGATTCCTACTTCCCTACTGTAGAGTTATTTAGGTATTTTTTAGACATTTAATGGTTTCCTGTGATTATTGTGTATTTGTGAAACGACTTAGCTCAGATTCTGGTTGGTGACATATGCAAAATGTATTGTGACTGGCATGACCTGCTAGCCTGAAAAGAAGTATGTTACCTCAGAGGTGTGGAGGCTGAGTTGTGTCCTTGTCCTCTTTTTCAGAGATCTCATGCATTCCTTCCATGAAGGAACCTCGGAGCCCTTCAGCACTTAAAAGAAATAAAGGAAGATCCTAATTAATCCTTTTTTTATTTACCTTGTTAAGTATCAAATCTAGGTCATAGAGTTTGTTTTATAAGCTAGTGTGAGGGACATACATATGTAGATTTATAAAGAAAAAATTTGCTGAAGGGCTCTGAGGTTCATTTGTTAAATGAATGCATGTGATCTCTGAAAAAGAGGACAAGGATGCAAGGCTCTGAGCTACAGACTGCTTGAAATATGGTGAGGACCTCGGGGAAATCAGCTGTTTGCATGCACTGTTTTCTCCTCAAGCATCTGATGCTGGTCCCTGTTAAGAGAGAAGAGACAAGCCTAGATAGTCCTTTGGAACAATAAGAAATGGATAGTTTTATAAACAGCTTTAGGAAGCCATTGTGACTTTTCAGACTCTGTGAATATAAGGAATCATTTACTAGAGGTTAAATTTGCATAAACATAACACGGTCCTAACTTTGGTCTTGTTTCTTCGTTTGTGTAAATGGTCACTTCATGGAAATGAGCCATTAGCTTATTATAGTTAAAGATAATTGCCTTTTATAGTACTTCAGAAAAGTCAGGGATCAAAATAATTGACATCAAAACTGTGGGCCACAATTGATTATTCTGAAAAATAAAACAGAAGTCTGATGACATTTTTATTGAAAATAGTCTGCATGAGGTAAATGGAAGGATAGCAATTTATTTTCTGTAACAGGACCTTGGCTTTGTATTTTGCTTACACACACCTCTGTACAACGTTGTAATGATGATATTATTTGCTTTTCATTAGTTTGCAGAGAAGCTGAAACGCTGTAGTGTACCGTTGGGCAGGACAAGTAAGGAATGAGCCAGCCTGGGGAAAGAGGACCTGCCATCCTAGCTGGAGACAGCTGAAGAGAGGACATTTAGTCTTGTGGCATGCTTCACTAGAAATTATTCAGAAAAAGTAAGCTGTTGTTTTGTTAATGGACTTAGGCATTGCCGCTCCCTGACAGACCGCTTAGTTGCGGTTACAGTTTGACCTGGAGTCTGAAAATTTGCTCAGTTTTGAGGTGGTTTTGTGGGAATTTACTTTTTTTTCCGATAGAGCCCTAGAAGGCCCAAGGTGTTTTCATATAGTTTTGATACGTCACCTCTTCCATACTGTGTGTGTTGATGAAGGTGCTCTAGTTTGTGCACCCTAAGCCTAACAAATATGTTTTAATATTTAAAAAAAAAGAAAAACAAAACACAAAGGATAATAGAGAGGTGGGATCTAGCAAAATTGTGGACTCGCTCCTTCTCAGTTGGCTTTAGGCTGTATTTATGTTAAAATGCAGTGTCCAGATGCTTATTGTTCCCTTATTTATACCTGAATTGAGGATCTAAATACTTCAAATAAAAATATTTTTAGAACTTGTCCTTGAATTTGGTTCATTTTTAGCCTTACTATTCAATAATGTTATTTTCCTTGTTGCCAGAAGTGACTTAAGAGAACCCAAAAAAGAGAGCTTTACTGTTTGATAACAGTTCTAATATGAAGCCTGTTTTGATTAAACCTTGTTGTAAAATATTACTCTGCAAGAAAAATATTCTGTGGTCAGTTTTGTTTAGTTCTTAATACCACAAAGTGGCAATGAAAGTGCTTCCACAGCCATCACATAGCAGAATAGCAGCCCTAGATGTTTTTCCTCCTTTCTAAAGGATTACCCCTTCAATAAAAATCTACGTATACATCCTCATAACAGCTTATAAACAAACTCTGCGACCTATATTTGATACTTAAAAAGGCAAACAGAAAAGGATCTTCTTTTAATAACCAAAAGTGAGACAGCATCATTTTAGTTGATATGAATCTTTAAGTGCATAATTGTCCTGCATTCTGAGCACATGCAACTGCAGTTGTGCTTATCTTTTTAGAGTTTTATATTGCTGGGTAGCACTTGCTTAGAGATAAGGTTTACTCCTCCAGCTCTATTAATTTTACACACAACATGTTCCTCTGAGTCATTAGAAATCACATAGGGATTTCAAGATAAGGCTTTTACTCTTTTCTTTTCATATCCTGCATTATTGTCTTGATCTAGTAAGGAATCGAAGAACACTCCAAATCAATGAGCAACCCATTGAGCACAGTTCAAATGTTAACATTTTTGTGCTTTCAGTGAACAGATGACAACTTTCATTCTGCTTTTAGTTTACTAAGTTAGCTCATGGTATCAGAATTTGATTTGTCAAAATGCATTGCATTTTTAATCCCAGCAGTCTCCAAAATCTTAATTATAATAAATGACTTAAATAGAAATTACAATCTACGGGTTGTTTTAATCTTTTCTTTTACTCTGAAAAGGATAACCTTATAGAGTGTATTCAGGGAGAAGCAGCCTTTTGTAAAACTGCAGCATGGAAGTAAAAATCTCTGCTGTTTTGCCATTTTGTACAGTAGTATCTCATTATGGGAGCACTTGAAAATTCAGATCCTTTACTTCAGCCATGGTTAGCGCAAATCAATCAATACATGGATTTCTCTTTCAGCTCTTCTGTTGTGAGATACTGGTTTGGTTGTATTTGTGGGTATTCTGAAATCTCAATAGCTTTTCTTCCCCCCTCCTTTTTCTAATAAGTTTCTTGTTATAAAACCCTAGTTTTGGTGTAAAATTCTGCTGCAAAATATAACCTCAGAAGTGTGAGCCTCCCAGAAAACAACTTGTTCACAACGTTGTTAGCATGGATCTCGCAGGTAGATGTGTACTGTGCAGAAGAAAGGCAGTTACCAGGTGGTAGGTACTGCTGTGTCTGTATCTGGCATGCTGATTTAAGAGCTAGTATGCAGATTTGTCTTTAATCTCAGAGAAAGAAATTCAGATAGGAAACTAAAACACAGGTGGATATCATTATGCTACTTCAGGAAAAAAGTATTTGAGCCGTAGAGGTTTTGAAAGAATGATTTGATAAAAAATGGATTAAAGAGGCATTTTGAGAGGAAATCATAGTGATTGAAGGGACCAGATAGCATACAGAAATACATTTTTAAGTAAATAGCATTTAATACATTATTGTAAATATAAATATAGATAGTGAAGCACAAATCTTTTTTTAATCCCAACATGTATTCATAAGATGTTCAGAGCAGTGGAGGCTTTTACAGTAACACTAGGCATTTTCTCTTGAGGTAACATATTTTGCTAGAAATATGTGTAATGCTAGAACGAGCTGTCCAGGGAGGTTGTGGTATCTACATCCCTGCAGGTTTCAGAAAAAACTCAGTGAGGCAAAGACATGTCTGATCTGATCTAGTATTGGTAGTAGTGCCATGGGGAGCAAGAGACTGGACTACATGACCTCTAAAGGACACTTTTTGGCCCACGTCTGTGATAATTTTGCATCACTATTCCTAGCTGCTTGTACAACAAAGACTAGTTTCACTGAAAGGCTGTTTTGCTGAATGTATCAGCCCTATGCCTTAAAGTTCCCTGGGGATTTAAAGGAAAAAAGACACCTTTTTTTAGGCCACATCCCCCAAAGCCCATTCTTTTCCCTCATTTGATATCCAGTGTTTGGTTTTGATTGCTAATAAATAAGAACATAAAAGGAAAATTCCCATGAAACAGACTGTGAGAGATTGCCATGGCAAAAACGTAGTTGAGAAGGCATTTGCATATTTAGGCTGGAATTTTTCAACTACTGAAATCCAATGCAATGCCAAAGTGACACAGTTTTGCATTCCCTGCTGTCTTACAGTTGGTTACAAAAATTATCTTTAATGATAGAAAGGAGATATGGCCAGAGAAGGCAGAGGCAGTGACTTCACAAACCAGTCAAATAATGGTTGTATGTCTTCTGCAATAACGCTGCTCCTTCTGCTGGGCTGTGGCGATTCCTTTCGAGATGCATTCAGCTATATCGGGGAGTTCACTGATGTTTAGGAAAAAGAATTCCAGCATATCTTTTGAAAAAGCCACCTCAGTTTTCAAATCCAGTTCTTTCTGCAGCCCTGTGGTGGTTCTGAGTCCAGTTTGAGGAATAGTATATGGGTACATATGTACTGTGGTACCTGGGGACTAAGAAACAGAGTGGGGTAATATTTCAGCTGGGTGCTGCCACCAGGCATATTTTCTGCTCTGGAAACCTCATCCGAGGTACTGCTCAGGCAATCCCTTATTCAAATGGATGATCACCAGTACTGCAGAGAGAGATTGTTCTAAGTTCAATGTTTGCAGCTAGATCACCTCTTGAGGAAAGAATCATAGCTTCTTTAAATTTCCTGAGGAAGCTCCAAAGTAACTGCCTGACTGGAGGTTCATTAATCAACACTGCTTCAGAGAAAGAACAGAGGAAATTCCAAAATTTGTTTTCTAACTTGGCATGATAATGTGCTGAAAATGAAACAGATAAAGAGTGGTGATTAGCAAAAGAAATTCTCCCAGTACTCAATTTAGTCTGTCAGCTCAGGAAACAGAATTTTAACCTGTCAGTTTCTTTGAGTTGAGCTTCATAAATGATACCTTACTTTAATTTAATGTAAGCATCTCATTCTGTGGGTGTTGAGGTCAAAGGTGATGTAAGGTGCCAGTTTAGGTTGACACAATAAACTGATTTAAATCTATCTTTGATCCTCTGCAGGATGGCTGGCTGTGGCGAAATAGATCATTCAATCAACATGCTTCCCACAAATAGGAAGACAAATGAGTCGTGTGCTAACGCAGCACCTTCCCTGACAGTCCCCGAATGTGCTATCTGTCTGCAAACATGTGTCCATCCAGTCAGTCTGCCTTGCAAACATGTTTTCTGCTATCTGTGTGTGAAGGGAGCTTCTTGGCTTGGGAAACGATGTGCGCTCTGCCGGCAGGAGATTCCAGAGGATTTTCTTGACAAGCCAACCTTATTGTCACCAGAAGAACTCAAAGCAGCAAGTAGAGGTAATGGAGAATATGCTTGGTACTATGAAGGTAGAAATGGTTGGTGGCAGTATGATGAACGTACCAGCAGAGAGCTGGAAGATGCCTTTTCCAAGGGGAAAAAGAGCACTGAAATGCTAATTGCTGGGTTTTTATACGTAGCAGATCTTGAAAATATGGTTCAGTATAGGAGAAACGAGCACGGACGCCGCAGAAAAATAAAACGGGACATAATAGATATACCAAAGAAGGGAGTGGCTGGGCTGAGGCTGGACTGTGACGCTAACACTGTCAACCTGGCAAGAGAGAGCTCTGCTGATGGTGCAGACAGCACACCGACTCCGGGGGCTGCAGCTGTGCAGCCTCTGGCATCCATTTCTGCTAGGCCCCTGCCGTCACTAGATGGTCAGCTGATGAGTCCTTCAACGCCATCACCAGATGCAAGCAATTCTCTAGAGAACTCTTTCGCCCACTTGCAAATAAATGGAGACAGTATGGCCGAAAGGAGTCATAGGGTAGAGGGAGAAGAAGACCACGAATCATCATCTTCTGGAAGGGTGCCAGCCCCCGACACCTCTGTTGAGGAGACCGAATCCGATGCCAGCAGCGATAGCGAGGATGTTTCTGCCCACCTTCAGCAACGCCCATCCTCTGCCCAGCAGAGACACTTGAATGCAAATACAAGCCAGTCGGGAGCGGATAGACCAGTGGCAGGGGGCGGGGTAGTAAACACAAGTGTAAGATCTAGAAGGCCGGATGGACAGTGCACAGTCACTGAAGTTTAAATCTAGAGCCATGCAAATAAAAATTGAGTCCTGTATCTGTAAATTTTCTGTCTACGTTGGCATTGCACTCAAACCTAGCAGTGTGTTCTGGTGGGAGGGTGGGGTGAAGGGGAGAAACAGATTTGGCCTGTTTAACTAAGTCTCTTAACATGTCTCAGCTGAAAGACTCTAACTGTAGGAAACTGGGTTGTCCCATTAGTGGTTTGAAAGCTGCTTAGCAATACCCAGTTTTCTTGAAAATGTCTTGTGTTTATTTTGTAGCATTTTCCCCCTTGGAGATACTCAATCCCTTTTTGGCCAATGTATATCTACTGTACAACTTGAATTGTCTTCATTATCTGACTGTTGCATTAAGTGTCTTACTACTTTCTGCATGGGTTGATGTATGAAAAGAACACTAAGGCAATGTGGGAGCCGGCAAGATGTTGGGTGTGAGCAGGATGCTTAATTTAATGTGAGAAAATAGATGTGAGTTTGGAGTTAAAATGTGTTTTTACTAGACAAGAGCAATCATTTACCTTCCTTCAATGGAAATGTAAAAATGCTGTTAACTTTTGTTGCAAATTCTTACCTATACACTCTTCATGGCATTTTCATTGGCTTTGCCATCTAGTCCTTGTAGCTTTGTTTTTGAGGTCTTTCTTGATCTGTCTCGTTTTTGTTACGGAATTTATAATTTAATAAAACTACATTTTATCAGTAACAATCTTCGATATGTCTCCAGTTTAATTGAACTTCACTGGAGGAACTTTAAAGAAAAGTATCATAAAACAGCTTCCCGTGTTTGCCAAAAAGGAGGACTGGCTCTGAGTGATGTCTTGAAGTTCTTGCATCTCAAACACAACACTGTAGGAGTATGTCTTTCTGCTGAAAAATCATGAGTTGCAGGCTTAGCACTCTTCATCTGAAGAGCTGATTAACTCACTTTTCTGTTATGAAAGGCAAAAGTATCACACAGAGCCTTATTTTAACAGCAGAAATATTGACATAAAAGAGCATATGTTGTCAAATTTGACCTTATAACGAACATGGATGTTAGGGACTACATTGCTGTTGATCTGATCTTCATAGCAAAACTAGGGGCAGCACAGACATAGTTTTGTGCTTGGTTTAGAAATGCATCTCCTGGAGTGGCCCCAGTTGCTACAAACTGACTTCTGCGTGTTAAGAGAAGGTTAGAAGCCAGATCTTGAAAAGCACAGTTTGTCTTTCCTGGTTGTGGAGTTGTTTTACTTTTTTTTTTTTCCCTTCCCCCCCAAACTGAGGAACAGCAGCAGGTGATTCTGGACTCAGTCTTTAATTAGCTTTATTTTAAACTCCAATTCTTAATACATGTATCCCTGAATAGAAAGGGACAGTAGCTGATACAAGCACTACCTATTATAGATAAAAGTTGCTGTAGGCATACAACCTTTTGAAGGGAATTAAATGGGCTGTAAACTTGTAAAATGTTCTCCTTACTGTAATGATGGCTGTTGTGTCTAATCTTGAGCAAAACTGTGCCAACCCTCCAGTTTGTTTCCTCTGCCCACAGGTGAGATCAGTGGGTCAGTGAACAAGGGAAGTGCAGAGGGGACTGGGATGAAGTAAGGAAGATTTCTTTCTTTCTCAGCTAGGAATGGATGCTCTTGATTGCAGATTTTTACTATCACCCTCTGGTTCCATAAGGAAATCTGCCAGTAGCATGGACTTCAGAAGGAAAAAAGATGGAATGTTTTTTCTTCTCTTTGTTAGTTGCCAGCTGTCTTATTTCTCTGCTTTGAGTTAGTATGCAGTGGCTCTAATCAAAGTCTGGCATTGTGCTGCAAACACCTTCAGTAAGAGCGCTTCTGCTATGTGCACATACATTGCTTCATGTGAGGGTATGTACTGTTAAAGAGAGCAAGAAGCAAGAACTTGACTGGCTGCATACTTCATTTCAGGACTTTCAGCCCAAACACCCTACAAATAATTTTATCAGCGATTATCCTTGCGTCAAGAACCCCCAAGTAGAGAGGCAGACCTCTGTTCAGCCAAACACCCATGCTGCCTTTGGCTCCTGCTGGCTGACTGCAGCTGTGAAATACTAACATTAGTTAAAGTGAAGCTGGTGAGAGCTTAATAGCTGATCATCAGAGTGGCACATGCACTCCCCAGATCAAGCTAGGAAAAAGTGGTAACTGGGTAATTCCCGTATTTAAACCATTACCTTCAGTAGGAGACATGTCCTCTGTCAATTTTAGCTAAACCACACCCACATTGCATTATGTGGTTTTCTGTAACTCCATACATTAAGTGATTTTTCAACTTGTACAGCATAGCTAGAGAAATGGACAGTGGAGCAGAATGGGGAAAAAAATAAAGGAAATTAAAATACTATAAAAATCTACTACATCTCTTCATTATCAGAAGAGATAAC
>NW_010310352.1:34377-43072 GCF_000700745.2 Antrostomus carolinensis | reverse complement strand
AACATCTAGCTTACCTAGATTGCCCACTTGGTAAGTATATTTCTGTCAGAAGCAAATATGATAAAGTATCTACAGTGGTAAAAGTGACCTCCAGTATCCACCTTTGAAGGCTTGGTGCTGAATCCACGCTCCCATTAAGCACTCTGGCTGTCCCAGTACAGAGAGGCATGGGTACAAGACAGGTGCTTCACAGTGTAATAGGAAATGGTTGCCGAGGAGGGAGCTGGCAAACTAGTCCCTAGGAAATACAAAAGCCAACAGTCCATTTAATTAGACAGGGAGTATCAATTTTGAACAGAGGTTTCTAATTTATTTTGTATATTTAGTGCTTGTTTGTTTTTAGGCCATTTCTGAAGGGGAACAAAAACTGAGATGAAGCTTGGAGTCTTTAATAATTGTAAAGAAGATATAAATACTTATCAGCTGCTGGTTATAGGTATTTGTCACTTTAAGATGATAAGCAAGTATTCGATTAAGTAAATCATTTGGGTTTGAAATTGGTAAAATGAGATTCTGTTTCATCTCGCTCAGTCTGGAGCTCTCATGCTAGCACTCAAGGTAATTTAGTTAGGCTGGTTTTCATATGAAGGGCTGTACTCGCTTTTAAAACAGAAAAGACACCAGAGAATATGGTATTAGGCTGCTCACAAAATGCTTGATCCAAGCAAACACCTGTAATTACCTTCAAAATCTCCTGTAGCTATGTTTGGTATTTTTGTGATTCCAACAGACTAGAGGACAATGAGTTTCTGTAACCTTTTCTTAAAGTGTCTTGCTCAGTACTAGTTAATTATTTGTCCTGTTCTGAGCAGCAAACATTTGCCTTTGATACAAACTGGAGAGGATGCCTGGGGAAATGTATTATTTGCTGAAATGAGAAGTAAGTTCATAATCTACAAATCAAAATGGAAAGTGGTCTCCAATAGATGTACATACAGAGTTTTCCCCTTACTGACAGCACAGGTCTAGTTCAAAATGTGCAAGTAAAACAGATTCTGCTTTTCTGCTACAATTTCCTCCCTTTCAAATTTATATCACCCAGTGCACAGGATACGCTAATGAGCCTTACAGCCTGGCATCTGAAAAAGCAAAAATAATTCAAGGGTCTTGCTCAGGTTCCAAGCAATTTTCACATCCATTTTAAAAACATAATGACAGTATTAGTAATGGCAAATTAATTCTTGTTACTAGCAAAGACATAACTAGTTACCTGTTAAAGCACAATTTTTTTGACTCATGACAACGTGATATGCTATTGCTTCAAAACGTTGGATGAGTATGGACTGGAGCATGCTCTGAATGCTCAGTGATGTTGGCAGTCTGGAATCCCTCACGAGTCTTGAGGGACTTCATGAAAAGCAAAACAGCTTCATTACTAAACAGTCAGGTACTGCCTGACTATATTAAAACATCTGTGCTTCAAAGTCAGGGGCTTGAAGTCCGTTAGAGCACGGGAAAGAATAGAGCTGCATAGGGGACTAACAACTGAGCTACTGGAGGGTGGGGAGGTGGGGAAAAGGCACAAACCAGATCACTACTCTCTCCCCATGTTCCCACTCCTGTCTCTTCTCTATCCTGAAAGTAAAAAATGAACTTTACTTTTGAGGAAGAAAGATTTGAAATCTGCCAGCAGCAGCTTCAGGTGTGAAGGCAAACAGGCAGGATCAACAGGGCAGAGTAAGTTCCTTATCCTCCCTGAGGTGCCAGCTCCACACACATCCCTTTCTTCAGCATTTCTTTTTGTTGCTTCGGGCTATACACATTCCCTGCTGGAAAAGCCATATAATAAAACATCCCCAAGCAGAGCACAGCATCTGCTCAAAAGCTGCAGAATCTTGACAGGCAATCCAGACATAATTCCCATCACTGATCTGTCCCAAGATCCTCAACACGTGTACAGTTACCTCGCTGTCTAAGACTCAGGAATCCTGCCACACTGTAGAAATCCTAACATGGATTTCCATCTAAGGAATCGCCTCCTTTTCCTGAGGGAGCTTTTTGCTTGTTCCCTGGATCTAGAGTTAGTTATGCATCCTCAGAGCCAATGCCACGTAGCCCAAAGTTTCCTCCTTAACACGCTCCCCTGGAGTACCTGGGTCCAGGGCTCAGATCTCAGCTCCTGCTGGATTCAGAGAAAAGTGCATACTAACCAACAGTACAGGAAACTCTCAGTCATGGATATGGCTCCGCGTTTTTGCTCTCACAGATGTTTCATTTTAAGAATTGTCTACCAAAGCAAGGACTTGGTGTTAGTTTCTAATTTCTGAAGGGAAAACCCTCCCCACTGAGTTATCTAATTACTTGCACAGTCACTGGCATTAAGTGGACACAGAATTCCAAATCTTCTGGTCAGCCCAAATATACAGCCTACCTATAAACATACTCTGAAGTAAGACAGACAGATCCACATGCAAGTCCTTACAGAATGCTGAAGTACTCAGACCACCCAGTCAGTCAAGGACATCCCATCTGGGGTCACGATACATCATGGCCTTCCAAGATTTCCACTAGATTCTATGTAAAGAATCAGGTCAGCAGCTTTGCACAGGTCCAGGTTATGGGAATGTGCAGATGCCTGTGTAGGCAGTTGGTTCCTCAAGCAATGAGAAGACACCTAAATGCATTTAAAGATCTGAATCGATGCCAGTGAATGGGGGCTATAAGCTCTTCAGTAAGGCAGAGCTTCTCCTGTAAAAACTGACATTAAAACTGAAGTATCCTTGGATACTTTCTCAGCAATTATAGAAAGAACTGACTGAAGATGAAAAAATAAAAAATATCATCTCACAAGTTATCATTCCTTCAAAGCTGCTTAAAGACACTGGTCTCATTTGGGGGAACTTGTATTTTAGCTTTAGATGCACCTGTTCTGCAAATAAATAAACCTCATATCTTTCAAGCAATTCCTTACCATACCAGTTAAAAAACTCAAAAGAAAATAATCTTCAGCCTAATTCCAAAAGAATTATAGTTCTATTCTCAGCACAGTATTTACCTTTACATACTAATTTCTCTAATCTCCATTCAGTGGTGATTAGGACAGTAAAGAGTCTGCTGGGTATTTCTCTGTGGTTGTACACTAAATATGTCTGCCAACATGAACAACAGGAATGTTAATGCCAGTTTAGATGAACAAGTCCTTAAATGATTTAGTTTAATGCCTGCTTTAGTGAAAGCTTTG
Source organism: Antrostomus carolinensis (assembly GCF_000700745.2). Taxonomy (NCBI): domain Eukaryota; kingdom Metazoa; phylum Chordata; class Aves; order Caprimulgiformes; family Caprimulgidae; genus Antrostomus; species Antrostomus carolinensis. The sequence continues at coordinate 39,891 of NW_010310352.1, read as the reverse complement.
TTTGCAAAAAGGTCAAGAACATTTCTTATATGTTGACTGTCATTTATGCTTTGGTCTTCTAACCAATGCCTGCAAATTGGCAGGCCCACCCCATACAGTTCCAAAAACGTCCTTCTCTGTCCTCAGGGCAGCTTCCACTGGTAGCTCTCTTCCTGCTGTCACCACCTTTTTCACAGCCCGAATCACACTGGCAGGACCCTCTGTATACTGACTCAGCCAGGCTCGGGCTTCTTCTAAGGCTGCAGTTTCCTCTGAAGATGACAATGTCTCTTCTGAGAGCCCAAGGCACAAAGCTCTCTCGGGGTCCACCCTGGCAGCCCCGCTCAGCAGCCGGAGGGCAGCCCCGCTGCCGACGATCCGCACCAGCCGGGCAGCTCCTCCCCAGCCTGGCACCAGACCCATGTGCTTGTGGACAAATCGAATTTCACTCCCTGGTGTCATCAACCTGTCAATGAAGAACAGACACACAGAGGTCAGTCTGTGCATGGACTTCCGTTTTCAGCTTGCCGGCACTCAATTTCCTATTTTCCCCTCCTCTCTGCTTCCAAAGGCGGATACAACTTGACAGCACGCTGATTACAGCCAGAGCTGGAGTATCTTAATTTTTACATCATCCAGTGCCTTGGCTGCAGCTTTTGGCCCTTCTCAAAATAGGCACAAAGGCTGGCACAAGTAAAGATGCTTAGTGCCCACACTGATACCTGTAGCTAGTTCTAAAAAGTTTTTGAAAACAGAATGGCAGATGGAGAGCACGTTACAATGATTGACAGTGCCAACACTGCCTTGCTAATTCACGCCTAAACAATGGGGTTTGGGGTAAAAGCCAAGCAATCTAACACACAAAACGTATTTCTTAAGAGGATGGACTATATCTTAGTACTGATCTGCACTGAGGAGGTTCTATCAGCAGCTTGGTGTTTGATTATAGCACAGTTGGGTTTTTTTGTTCCGGTAGTTTAAAGGGTCCATGTGAGTTTTGATTTCTAACTGCTCACCGTAGCAAGGGAAATCAGGCTGGATGCTCGGCTTATGGATCTCAACATGTAATAGAATTGCTTTCTATTTCTACTTACAATGTGTAATAGAATTGCTCCCCTCCAGAAGGTAGAGTCACATTCCTTTTTTTCAAAGATTTCACATCTTTGCTGCTTTTCTACAGTCTGTCACCTCCCTTATTTAAGAACTCGCCCTAGGGCTGATTAAGCCATCTCCCTGGAGGAGCTCTGCTGCAGCGGATTGTACTGTCTCCACATAAGTGTTCACACTGACACACATTAGGTTAGTGGAAAAACCCTCTAGAAATAGAAACATATAGAAAAGATGTAAAGAAACAGACCAGTACCTGATCTTTCTTAAGATGATGTTTTGCAGTGTGGTTATTGCTGCTGTTTATAAAACAAGGGATGTAAATTACACACGTGAAGTAGATTAGCTTCTACTTCAAGCACTAATTGGCTTTCTGAAGATAAATCTTGCAGTACTGAGATCTACACGCAAGTCTGTTTCCTAACAATGCAGTTTTCCATAATGAAAATCCCAAGGTGAACAGCTTTAAAATGGGAAAGGAAAACCTTCAAAAATGCAGCTACTTCTAGGAACTCACAGTTCCCAAATCTGCTTAATTATTGTTAATTTTAAGTTTGCCTGGTTGCCTTTTTCTTAACCAGAGCACCATCAGCATTCATGCCATCCTATAAAGAAGAGCTTATGCTTTATCCCAGACCCAGCACAATGCACAAAGGCAACAGCTGACATGCCAGATTGCATGAAAGCCTTTTTGTAGAAATAGTGGAGGAAGGTTGTGTGACAAAAGGAAGAGAGCAGAGTATTGCAGGGGAGGAAAGGCTTTTAGCTAACATTAGCAAGTGCTTCCCAAACCCAGCAAATCCCAGGGAGCTCAAGTCTCTCCTCCCCAAAAGGAAGACTCTGCAAGTATTCCAAAACTCCTTTACCAGCTCTGCTTCCTTTGCAATTTGCTGACATACAGTGTCCCACTGGGAACACAATAATGAAAACATTATTAAGGGTTTAATTCTAGCTGTGCTGAGCGATGTGAAGCATTAAAAAGGCATAGGCAGCTAGGCATGGCATAGGGAGCTAGGCATCTGATGGTAGACAATCTGCAAGCAGTCTCATAAGACAGCCACCGCAGGTCAGTAAGACAATGTTGTGTTTGTATGTTGAATCTGAGAGTATCCCGGGCAGCTGGGTTCAGGCCTTAAGGGCAGACATTGCAGTGAACTTCCCAAGGGCAGTGTATGGACTCATCTGGGAATTTGGGTCAATGCACGCTGAAGTTCGCATGGGAAGTCAAATTTCACATTAGAAGCACAGCTGATCTATCAGTGCCAAGAAGAAAAGAGTTGAAAACATCTAGTGTCTGGGAAAGGCTCTGATACCCTGCACAGTCTTCACAGTCTTTCCCTCTGAGAAAATGGAACCAAATATGATGTAAGGAAAATAAATGACTGACAGCTAAATCCATAGAGAGACTGTGAGGCTGCAACTTCCAGGATCTCATTGGGATTCACCTCTCCCTACAATGCTCCTTTGAACAAGCTCTACAGAAAACACTGAGATAAGTGGTGGTCAGTAGAAGGTGTAAAGTTAGTCTTGGACTGCCTTCAGGCTTAAGAAAGGTATCTATGGTTTTTCAGACTTTTCAGCTACGACCCCTCTCCTGAAGTCACACCATTTCTTACTGAAACCACCCATCACACTCTCTGTTAGGTACACCACTCACTTCCAGTCCCCATGCCCAAGGAAGCAATGGAGACCTGAGCTCAGATCTGAAGAGGCATATGCTGCTGCCAAGCTAGCGTGGGATCAGCCTCTGAACATCACCAGCTTTAGCCTCACATAAATATTTCCCTTTTTCTTTTATGAAAGGAATTAAGTCTATCTTCTAAGACATGACAGATCTGATCTCCCATTAGATAAATTTATGTAAGAAAAGCACATCAAGCATTACTAAACATAAAGAGGCAGACAGCAAAAGAATGAAAAGACCGAAGTACTGTTTTATTCCTCAGCTGTTTATACCTTCTTCATCTAGTACTGGCCCTGACTGAGACAGAATCGTAGATGAGCACAAAATGAACCCTGATTTGATTTAGTATGCCTGTTTGTGTCTTCCAGATCAAGGGAATTAAAATCTGGGTCTCCTGTATCCCAGAGGAAGGTCATACCAGTAGGTTCCTAGACACATGTCTTTCCTGCCCTAAAAAAAGAAGAAAATCTGTTGCATGACAATACTGCAAAAATATTTATTAAATGTAATTAATGTACAAAGCAACTGAAGACCTTACAAGCAGAGAAATATCCTTCAGAAATGTGAAGAGTAGCAAAATCCTCACAACTTAAATTGGAAATAAGAGGTTAAGGCAACATAAGCACCAAAGTGCAGCTGAAATCTTCTTTAAGAACACTGCATTTCCATCTTACTACAACACCCCTAAGAAGAAAGCACAGCCACCGTGGTCTGCATCCAATTTTGCGTTAGTCATCTAAAGCAAACAAGAGCTACAGCAAATGTTCCTGCTGTACGTTTTGAGATGTTCTCAGATGCACTAAATGTTACAAACGCTCCACCTTTGATCAGATGATTCCTTCACTCCACGACATCTCATTGTGCCCACAAACTACCAACTGTCACATCGCATCACATCACATCACATCACCGGCAACGCATGTGAGAAGAAAACCTCGTTTGCCCTTAACAATGCAACCTAACCAATCCCATCCTTAAACAGGTACACTTGCTTCCTCAAAGGCAGTGCTTGCTGTGAGCTAACAGCTATGCTTGCCTTTGCTAAAGTATTTCCCAGCTACTTGAAGCTGGAGCATAGACAATGAAAGATGAAAATGCAAACAAAAATGTATTTTCTCAGTTTTTCATACCTGCTTTTTATAGTACTCACATTGAACTGTTCCAACAGGTATACTTGGGTCCTTGGGCAGAATTAAGATCTATGCTTGCCCTTACCTCATCATTCCCTGGACTTTGGGGCTTGCATTATATTCAGCATTCTAACATGGCAAAGGCACTAATGAAGTTTACTAGGGAGGGACAAATACTATCCTCTCTTTTGTGCATTTTAAAAGCTCCTACCACTATCCTTCTGAAACCCATGATGGAAGAAAGGATGCTTAAAACACCAAACGTTGTCAGCAACCTGGATTTTGTTCCCATCCCTGTTTGACTCCCAGTGTCATATAAGGACACAGCTCTGGACTTCCAATCTTCTCCTTTTAGCTGGCCTGAGAGTGGCACACCATGGAGGGAGGCAGCCGGCATCACGCAGCACTGCAGCACCTGGTTCTCAGCCATGGTTATACTGAGAGAGGACAGCCAGAACTGCAGGAGGTTACTTCTGTGTCCCCCACAAAGAGTTTCGCCTCCTGCTCTCAAACCACCAGTCAACATAAATAATAAGCAAAGCTTATGCCTTTGGGTCATAGTAAGCTATGACCCAAACATGCTACCTTCTACAAATTTTAGTAACATCTATCTATCAGGAGACTGAACCAACACAGAGTGGAAAACTCTTCAAAAACAGAGTCAAAGGCCTTGGGATACAATTAAAAGGCATCCATAATTCTAACATGCTGTAGAGCAAGAGATATAGAAACAGAAATAATTAGAAATCTTCAAATAGAACTAGACATTTTTGCAAAATATAGATGCAAGATATCCAGACACAGGAAAAGCAATGGCCCAGCAACTATTTTAAATACAGGCAGAGACAGGCATTAAAGAAAAAGGAAAACCACCAGGAAAATGGTAACAGAAAGAAGGTTATCAAGGGCTAAACACTTGTTTTAATGAGTAAACAAGAGAAGAACAAAATTGATGTACAATCCACTCACACATTTTCCCCAACATGTATGTTTCTAATACACTCATTAACACAGCATCAGCTTAATTAACTCTTGTTAAATTAGGTAACAGCCATGCTACGCTGATATGTGGCAAAACCAGCCTTTTAAAGTACTGCTGGGGAGTACAAGTTCAAGCATTTGTTCAAGGTCAGGTATGACATTATCTGTGGATGGTGTTGATCATGTAAATGGAACTTTTTTTGCCAGGTGAGCCTGAAAATTTGATGACCTCACTTGTAAGTGACAAAAGCTCAGGTGTAACTAGTTCAGGATTTTGTAACTTTGCTTGGTGAATGCTAACCAGGACCATCCACCACAGCAGCAGCTCTCACATGAACGCTGGACCTGAAGTGAGCAAGAAAGCCAAAGTCCCTTATCCACTTCTTCTCTGTTCTCCTACTTTACCTTCTCAGCACTCAAAAATATAGTCCCTGACTCATTACTTCACCTGCATGTTGCATCTCAGTCTCACCCTATCTTCACTTACACTTCTTCAGCATCCCAAGAGGCACAGGAGATTCCTGCTGGGTTCTTGCAGCAAGTGACTGTGACTTGGGCAGCAGACAGAGAGTTGAACAAGGTAATATCTGTAACTTGATTGCCCTTCTTCTTTTATATGCTGATGCATACAAA
>NW_010310352.1:6518-34337 GCF_000700745.2 Antrostomus carolinensis | reverse complement strand
CTGAACACATGCAACAGACAGGATATTTCTAGTCAACCAGGTTGTTACAATAAGTTCAAATAAAGCAAGGGAGAGTTGTGATTGTTGAATTTACAGCATCAGAATAAGAACTAAGCTACCTGTTCCATTATCTGTCCAAGAGCCCTGATTTGTGATTAAACTTAAGTCTTTTATTTCAGGTTGGTCCAGCGCACTACACAAATCAGATAATATCTTCTAGGCAGCACACTATATCTCTGGCTTTGTGGGGGAAAACAACAAAAAAAAGAAAGAAAATAAAAGCTTTAAAGTGCATGGCTGAAACACAACTGTTTAGATGAGGTAGAAGTGGGTAGCTGGATGTGAAGGCATTTCCATAAAAGAGAGAAGTCACCTTGAATCTTTCATTGGAGGCAAAAGCATTGCCATAGGCACCTAGAGTCCAGTACAACTATAGGATCTGAATAGCTGGGATCTCCACCATGGCACATGAAAATCAAGGTCCATCTGTGCCTGAGGAGATGCAAGCATGTGAAAGGGTCTTCAGCCAACAGCAGGATAAAGCTCTTCCTACATCACAAAAGGGTTGAGCAAAGCTATAATCAGTGGCTGATGCACATGCTGGGGGCACTTGCCTTGCCCAAAAACCCCAAGCCCTGGTGGTTTCCTCTGATGCCTCCAGCTCCTTTGCTGCAAATGCAGCCAGCCAACTCTGGAACTTCAGTTCTTTGGCTCAGACAGGGATGCCAAGGGGTCTGGCCCTGGCAAGTGGCAGCCCTGCAAGCTGTAAGGAGCAATTAATTTGAACTCCAGGTGCTGTTAGCCTGAAGCTTGGGCAAGGACCACTGCACAAGTAGTCAAGCACGGCTGTAACTTCACACTACCTTCAACGATTCATGTACCACGTGCTGTGGTTTGGAAACCTCCAGGCTAGCTGCCTTTGCCCCATTTTCTTTAGCATGGCAGTTGGCCCTGCAAGTTCTAACACGTACCTAGTGCTCAATCCACCTCTGATATCTGCGTTCCAAATCATAAGAGTCAGAAAGATACACCAGAGATCATGTACCTTCCCATTTAATACATCTAAAAACTATTCTCTCCACCATGCACGGACAGATGTTAACGCACATGTAAGAAACTACAGAACTTCCTTAGCATTAAGACACAAATTCCTGAGGCCTCATATATGAATGCTCCTTGGCAATTTGCTGCAGAACTCATCCTTACCTTCTCCAGAATCTTTTAAGATCAAAAGTAGTTTCTGACTATAGCCTTGACAACAAGACCTGAACACAACCCACTGCCTTGACATACTCACAAAGCCACAGAAAGCCTGAAATGAAGAATACTGACCAAAGTTAATGCTCCAGCTCATACCCAGGGAGATCTAACCTGGAAACCTACATACTGATAGTAATTACAAGACAACATTGTGTTCTAATAGTAACAAATTGTCTTGTGTAAGTATTTAGTCTCTCAAAATATTCTTAGGACCATAAATCTTACTGAAAGGGCTATGAATACTTTCACCAGTATTTAATTTCAGAGTATATGGGGTTTTATTTTTAATTAAAAAAACCCTAGTTCTAGCCTTGTTCAATATTCCAACACACAAGCCTTTCATAATTATTGCAGAAACTCACCTTAAAACAACAACTGCATTAACCAGTTATTTTTGAAAAAAAAAAAAAAAAAAAAAAGAATTCTGAAGCAGCAAGGTACCGTGGGAAGAATATTCTGCAGAAGAAATATGCAGTACTACACTAAAATAATTTAGCTAGTCAGCAAGACTGCTGATGAGCAGTTTCCAGTCCTTACTTCAATTTTCATGACAGATGCTGTTAGAATTAGACTCTCAAGAGCAAGACAGTCTCCTCCAAAAAGCAAGCTGGGACTAATTAATCCATCTCTGCCTATTGAGTGCAGTCTCGTCAGTCTCTTTATCACTACACCATCAAATAATTACCTAGGTACTCTGTAAAGGTATTATCTAGACAAAACAGCTAAAGATTTTTCTGAAATTTAGCTTACTACACCCTCTATCACCAAAAAAACCCCCTAATTCTCTGAAAATATTAGCAAGTGGGTTCATTCTGAGAAGAGTTAATCATAATTTCACTTATCTTTCAATCTCACTTGATTAACTGGATAGGCTTTAAAGGATCAAAAAGCCCTAATTAGACATTTAATAAATAACTCCTTGCTAATTATATTTAGCAGATTTTCAGACTATAACAATGCAGTGAATATCAGCCAGCCATGACTGCTCTGCACTTCCCCAGCACAGCTTGCTACTATTAATTCCCCCCTGCTCCTCTCCCATATCTCTTCTGTCTTTGAGAGCCCCTCACGTTTCTGCCCTATGCAGAGAAAGATTCAGCAATTGCTGCTTCAGAGCTCTGGCAAATCAAAGCGAGACTTCCAAATTTAAATACTGTAAAACCAATAAAACTAAGAATTTGTCCTACACGCTTTTGGTGATAGTCCATGCAGACTTGCATCATAAAAACGACCCCCTAAACCTTTGCTCTTTCTGAAGTTCCTTTAGTCACAAATATTCACTTGACAGATGCCTAAATGGTAACCACTAAATAATATAAAAATGAAGACAAAATGGTTTAAGAGAGTTTGGGGAAACTATGTCCCTTGTGCATATTGTAGACACAATTGCATGAAGCGGCTCTGCAATCCCAAATTTCAGTAGAGTAAGAGAAGACTGTGCACATTAATGATCTCTCCTGTTTGTGACCTTTAATCTCACAATTGCATGAAGCGGCTCTGCAATCCCAAGTTTCAGTAGGGTAAGAGAAGACTGTGCACAGTAACCTTTAGTACAGGAATGCAATGGTAGGTCCAGCTACCATTTAATAAGCCCATCACAAAGTCAGCCCTCTCTAATCCTTTCAGTGACTAAAATGAAACAAAACAATAAGCCTTCTTTACTTGAGGTTTAAATGAGTTAAAATGATACCCAAGAACCAAAATTTAAAAAACCTACTGAACCTCCCAAGTACAGAGTGTTCCAGGCACGCTCTAAAACTCAGTGTCAAAGGAGTAGGCTTGATGCCAGCCTAAGAAATCTCACCAACACAAGAGCTGACTTTTCTCACAGCTCTTTTCAAACTGCCTTACAGATTACATGGTAATTTATTTATAGTTACTGAATTATTTTGTAATACTCTTAGTACATCCATTTTCCCCCCACTCGCAACAAAAGCTAAGAATCAGGGTTTACATAAAGTAGCCTAGGAGAAAACAACTCACATCTCCCTCGCACATGTTGCCTTTACCACCTTTCTTTGCTGCCTTCTGGTCAGATGTTCCAATGCATTTTACGGAGCCCTAAGAATTGGGGTCAAAATCTGATACAAAAATAGACCCTAATTACAGATGTATTTTCTTGAGCAAGAGTTAATGTTCTTCCAGATTGACTAGGAAACCCCAGACCACTTTCCAGAGGGGAGCAGATGGACCTAAACAATGCAAGATGTGCTCTTCAAAGGAAGCCTTAAAAACAACCATTTATAACGTGACTCTACAATGCTTTCTCACATCACCAGGAGTCAAATGAAATGCAGAAGAAAGACTGACAAAGTCATATTTTCATCTAGAGACAAAACATTTGGTTTATGCTAAAATTCTGAAAAGTGGAGTCCTAGATCAAAAAAAGGGAAGATAGAGTAACAAGAGAAGAGTTGGAGGCAGAGATGGAATACAGGGACATCAGAGCAGAAACTGTCAAATAGACATGAGCCATTTTAGAAGGAATATGGTCTCCAACAATAAACAGGAGCTTAAGGTGTGGATAACTTGACCACTTACTGCCCAAACATAGCGACATTCAATTAAGATAAGCCTCCAAAAGGAACAGAGTCACCTGCAACAGGTTGCAAGATTACCAATTTCAGAGGAAGCCACTCCAAGGAAGAAGCTCAAAAATAATATTGTTGCTAGAAAAAGATCTTTTTTATAAGAGGAGTTAAATTATAATAGGCAGATACAGAAATCTGCATGCCTCAAAAACCAGTATCAATAACAAAGTCTGGACTGTTAAGAAATGGCCTATCAGCAGCAAAAAGGAGCATGGTAGAGCAGCAGAGAACACTCCCTGTGATCTGTCAAGACCCAGACTGAAACTGGGGTAAACATGACTGCACAAGAATGACTAGAGAGATGGAAAAAGCTTTATTTCTTAAGAACTTGTGTGATCAAAGGAGAGTGGCTAAAAGAGGGACAGAAGGACTGTTAATTTCAGAGAGGGATTATGTGGGGGTCTACAAGAAAGCTGGGGAGGGACTTTTTACAAAGGCAGGTAATGACAGAACAAGGGGTAATGGCTTTAAACTGAAAGAGGGGAGGTTTAGAATAGATATTAGGAAGAAGTTCTTCACTGTGAGGGTGGTCAGACACTGGAACAGGTTGCCCAAGGAAGTTGTAGATGCCCCCTCCCTGGAAGTGTTTAAGGCCAGGTTGGATGAGGCTTTGAGCAACCTGGTCTAGTGGAAGGTGTCCCTGCTGATGGCAGGGGGGTTGGAACTAGATGATCTTTAAGGTCCCTTCCAACCCAAACCATTCTATGATTCTATGAAACACAGGGAAAGAAGTGGTCACTAATACCCTGCAAGGGAAGTAGGACAGCCTCAAACAAACCCAGGTTGGTAGGGTGCCTCAAAAGTCTCCTGCAGGTGATGCTCCCTGTCACACTGGCTGCCATCCACACTGACAGCTCTTCCAATCTCATTCCAAATCTGAATCTCACAGAAGTCAGCTATAGATGGAAGTTCACCCAGCAGACCTGGATTAAAGGTTTTAAGACTAATTCCTTACCTCAGGCTGACACTTTCTCGCCTGTGGCTTCACAGCAGCCAAAGAGAGAAAAGCATGCTATAAAAAGCTACATTTCATCTAAAAGGGATAAATGCAGCAGAATATTGGAAATTATAGAAGGACTTTTTCTGTAGCAGGAACAAGAAATTGAATTAGATGACAGATCACAGGGCAAGAAGTGGGGCCCAAAAAAGCATGACAGATTAAAACTCTACAAGCAGTATTAAAGGAAGTAAGGTGAGCCTTTTTTTTTTTTCCCCAGTTGTTTTTCAATAAACAGACAGGAAAGAAAATTACTTGGTCAAACTGCAAAGCCATTTCCCAGGCTGATACTTCTTGAGGTCCACACACGATGCTCACAGAGGGTTCTTGCAGCCTGGGGTACTCACCCTCCACAATGGGCTGTGGGTGCTGGGAGGTGGGCAGCACCATGCAGGGGGGCTGCAGAGATGGGGAGCGGGGTGGCCAGGGGGCTTGTGCAGCCCCCCACCATCGCCATGCAATGCAGTGCATGCTGCATGCATGCATCAAGCTGCGATGTGATGTAAAAGCTGTGTGAGCTGCACACCGTTCCCTCATCCCCACCTCGTGCCTGAGCCAAGGAGACCCAGAAAACACCAGAATGAGTAAATTAAAAGGCCTTTCTTCCCAAGTGGAGAAAACAGTGACTTTTTACAATTACACAGTTAGCAATAACAACTCCCCTGTCCGTGGGTGCTGCCTTGGATCTGCTTGACCATACCCCACATGCACATGCGGAGAAGGAGCAGTGTGGCTTTACAAAGGCTTATGAAAGCACACGTGGCTCATACTACATTTTACAAGCACAAAGAAGAGAGAATCTAACAGATAGTTACAGCAATGGGGCTATAATTCCTCTGAAGTGTGCAGTATAAACTCTGAAACGGCGCAGATCACCAGAGCCATAAAGTGGGACTAAGGCCCCATCACTCAAAATGTGGCACCTGGATCCTCCTTTCCACCCGCAGGTGTACAACAGCCATCCACGGGGTACCACTCCATTTCTCCTCCACTGCTAACAACCGATGTCTTACTAACACTCTCCTCCTCTTCTGCTTCCCAGCTATCACTTTATTTCTGTTGCCCTGGTGTCAGTGGGTCCCAAGCACAGGCACACTGCAACCTCCGTTACCATACAATTATTTTCAGAGTAGTTCTCATCTTGACATAGCACTTGGGTCTTACCCATGAAGCAGGTTTTGGCTGTTCTTTACAGGCTGCCAAAGTCTAAATACACAAGTGAGTGAATGCCAAAATAATGCTCACATAAAAATTACTCATGCTGGAAATCTAAAATGTTACATGAGTCTTTCCTTCCAAAAAAAGGAACTACAGCTATTTGGATTTCATTCAAGCAAGCATTTTCAACAACAGACATGCCTTTTAGACTAAAGCAAAAATTTCCATAAGGTCCTGTAATATTTTACCAGATTCTTTGACAAAAAAGACCACTTGGAGGTAAAGGTGTTTGATAATTGAAATTAATTTTAGTCAAATCTGAATGCCAGTACTCCTCTAGAAATGAAAACAGCACACTGGAGCTTGTTTTCAAACTGAAAATATTGTATTTTTAAATTATGTGCATTTACATTCGTGTTTATTACCTCAGTTTCCCACATCTTTATTTCCATCATATATGTTTATCAAGACCAAAGAAAACAGAACAAAATTCTCCAGGACCAGATTCAAGAGTCTCCTAAAGCAGGAACATTTCAGTCATATTCTTTGCTCATCTCTGCTGCTGATACAGAAAGGGGAGGCGGAGCTTCCCAGCACTCTGGCTCAGAGCTTGACATCTAAAATGTCAAAAAGGCAAAGATCACCTCATCCGCCCGAACTCAGCCAGCTGGAAAGGAAGAGCATTTCTTGACATCATCCCTAAAAGATGCAAGGTTCGAGTTGCTCTAATACTTTATGATGGATTTGATATATCACATTTCTGCAACCCACAGCACTAAAGGATTTAAAACATGTTGTAACATCACACTAACAACCCTTTGCAAGACCGAAAGTAACAAGACACTTTGAAATTCAGCTGTCTCTGCATGCAATGCTACTGATGCTGCATTTGCACATCCTACACAACAGTTTCTGACTAAAGCAAAGAGAGATCACACACTTACTTGAAATCACTGGTGATTAAATTATAATGAAACGTTGTCATTTGGTCAGGACACCAGGTTAATAATCTCAAACAAAAAATGCTGAGGGTTGTAGGTTTTTTTAAAATTATCACAGTGGCTGTGACCTAAGTTTTAAGTTTTCCAGATATGTCAGCTTTTTCTTTTTTTTGGGGGGAGCGGGGGGAAGCACATGTCATAGCTCAAAAAAAGGCATAAGTGGAATAGAACATTTAACATTAAAATTCTACATTAAAACAGTAACTTCGCTTCTTCACCTCTTTGCTTTTTAATATAGCTCATTAGTTATACTGATGGGGAATTAAAGCCAGCTTCAGATCACTAACTGATGGTATGTTCAGACTAGCTGGACAAGAAATAGGCACATTTTCAGCAAACTATAACAGATCCTCCACAAATATATCTAAAAGTGTAAGCAACTCTCTTATCACCCAAAGTATAACTCCCCCTGGTATCTCTTTTATTTACAGTCTTTCTCTCTCACACACATATAAATCCACAATAATTGAAATTGGTTTTTCCTCAGTCTATATATTTGCTTTTTGTTTATGAATATGAACACACCAGCACACAAAACAGAACAGGAGGATAACACCTAGTAACAGACCATGGATACAGCAGAAGTTCTTACACCTACAACAGTTTAAGCACAATAGAAATTTATTTAACATAAGAATTTATAATTTGATTTATTCTTACTGTGACTGCTGACTTACAGCAGTAGCAATTCATTTCCTACTCATTACAGAATCCAGGAGGAAGTAAGAAGCTAAAGCCACCAAGGTTTAAAGGTTCAAACAGTCTGCTGTCTTGTTTCGGGTAAGTTTGGAAGCAACAGGAACACAGAGGTCCAGCCTACAAGGCTGCAAATCTTTACTATGACATTGGGTTGCTTTGGATTAGAGGAGAAAAAAAGAAATGGGGGGTGAAGGGGAAGACTGGAAGCTGCAATTGGGAGGGCAATGTTTACAATGAAAGTAGGCTGAGATCCACACAGCAATGCCTGCTTACACTTGCAAAAACAAAAGGATATGGAGTAATGTGGGGAACATTTCAATGAACAGTAACTCTCATGTGGATGACTACCCTCCAGATATCTACAATGTCAACTATATTGCTACTTGGAGTGATAAAGAGAAGAAGAATTCTTCTATTCGTAGTCCTTCAATACCACGTGACAGGACTGAGAAACGAGCTGGGTAACAGGGACTCTGGAAGACAGGCTCTAGAAGCTGATTCAGTGCAAAGTTAGGCAGTTGAAAGCTGTGGCTTCAGGGGAAACTGACACTACCTAACAGCTCCCTAGAGCCAAAAGGAGAAGATTGTATTTCCCCTCCTGTTCTTTATCATCTCCTCCTTTACATTGGCTCTAGCCAGTACTATACCCCTTTACAAACCACTAACTAACTGTAAGAACAGGAAGTATCTGGGCTTTCTGTTGCTTTTTAGTGAGACAATTAACTCATACAGGCATCTTCACTGGTGCCTGGCAACCCGAGGTAAGCAGTGAGCTGGGAACCCTCCTCCTACATCAAGGTGAGATGCTCAGGCAGTCTGTCCTTCTTGTGATGCCACAGCTCAACATAATCCCACCTCAGAATCAGCAGACTGGAATACATAAGTGCTTCTCAGACTTCATATTAACCAACTTGTGGAGCTATCTGATTATATATATTTAAAACATTATTTTGGTAGTGAAGATCAGCAATGGAGTGTCAAACTCAAATACCTGCATTTAGTTAATCTAAACTGGGATTAGTCACTTCACAGATGCAAACATGGACAATTTCAGTACATTTGTACTCTTCCTAAAGTAATTCTCCTTGAACCTTGAATGCTTCTCTACAGCCTACTGACAGCCTAGCATATATCCAGCTCTGCCTTCCCTAAAATCTGTCTTACCTAAGTTTTCTATTATCTGAGCTATCTCTTTTTATTATTACTGTGCAGCACAGAATCAGCTGCAGCCAGGACTGTTCAACAGAAAGGATGTAAGACTGCATGGCTGAAGTGATCTAAAAATGTAGACACATGCTGGTAGCAAAAATCTCATTCACTCAGGATAAGATGGTTCAGCCTCCCAAAGAAGAAAACAAAACAAAACAAAAACTAATCAACCAAACCAACCCCAAACCTTGGAATTAAGTAAAACCCTACAAAAAGGTAACCTCAGAAAGAAAACATCAACTCAAATTCATGCTGTGTGGCTGTTATTTACATCTGCACTAAAATCAAACAGTGGTAAATTTGAATTGTAGACTATGTAAAAAGTCCTCTGCCTGGAAGATTGTAAACACTTGAAATTCAAACCCAAATGAAAACTGGTAATAAGAAAAAAACCCAATACCAGTCCATAAATACAAGCCCTAAAATATACGCTCTCAAGTCCATTTCTAGCAGTGCTGTGATTACTTAACCAGATGTCAAATGTGCCAGGTCAAAAATAAGAACAGCCTTCTTAAAGGCAGGCAATGTGAAACTTCTAAAACAATAATCCATCTCTCTGAAAATTCACCAGAAAATTCTACTAACAAACTGCCCAGGGCTCTAAAAATGTGAAGTGATGCATGACTGCAATGGAATTCTAAAATTGCCAACTGATTTCAAGGAGGTTTTACATTTTATATTTATATATACACACACACATAGATATTAGAGAGGAAAAATTTACATAGTTTAAAAAAATTATTTATGGGACATAGCAAGCATCTGATGCTGTGATAACCCACTCTCAGATTTGGCTACTGATTCTTGTCCTGATGATGTGCAGCAACGTTATGGAGTCACATCTAATGAAAAGTGCTTTGTCAGCCTGGACTTTGCAAGAACTCAAGAATATGTGAAGCCCATCCTGTACACTCATATATGCTCTGCCCAGTGAAAAGAGCTACTAGGTACTGAGGCACCCTTATTTCAAACAGCAGCATCTTGTGCACCTAAAAGCTCCTCCTGATAAAACTGAAAGCCAAAATCCTTGCATACAGTGAAATATTTCCAAAGAAACTAGTGTGCCGTGCTCCAACGTTCTGAAATCTATTCTTGGAAAAGCTTACTGTAGAATACTAATGTCTCTACAGCCTTCCTCCCCCACTTCTTTTAAAGGAGCATCAACTGAAAAGTTAGTCATAGTGGGCCTACATCTATGTACTGGTTATATTACCTTCTGCTCCTTTCATTTCATAGAAATTACATTTATTGCACTAAATGCAGGCTTCTAAAAGTAAATAAACACAAGTCACCACAAGAACACACACAAAAGCCATTCAATAACAGTGCATTTCATTATATGTCTTATTAGGCATCTTATGGAACATGCCTAACACCTTAAAAAGCAATACTCAGCATGCCTACCTATTTCACAAAAGGCAGCAAGGACAGTTTGATATCAATGCAGTATTATTAGCATAAGCTTCTTCCCTCATTAAAAGCTTGATTCTGCCATTCCTAGAAATACAAGACAGAAGTCTGCTTGGAAAGGAAATACCTCTTTAAATCAATGGTGCTTTTTACAAAGCAGGATGCTGCGCAGCACTAAGAAGAGCAATGAAACTGGCCCTTTGCAATTTGTGCAACATCAATGACAGCTGAAGAAAAGGAGAATACTGCTGCCTCTACCTATGAGTGCATTCTGAGGTCAGTGGTAAGAGAAATGGGTAGCTTTACATCTTTACACTCCCATCCTCTGCCTGGAGACACCACCTTTTAAATGGGATTCACATGGCAGTGGCACACCTCTATTTGAACCACAGTAGCATTAGAAAGGAAAATGGGGTTAGAGGGCAAGAAACTGTATTTTTCAGAAGCACCAAGGTACAATAGAAATCCATTTGCCAAGTGATGTAGGACCAAATTTTCAAAGTTCTAGATGTGCTAAAAGACCTACAGAGACATCACCCCAACAAGATTTCTCGAAGGCCCCAATGTGAAATAGAAGATGACAGCTTAGAATTCAGTTAGTTTTCCTGGCTATTGGTTGACAGTGCAGCTACTGTGCTCAGGGATTACTGTGTTCATGATAACTGCACAAACAGATTCATCACCAAACTGTCTCTGCCCCGTATCTAACTGTTAGTTTATTGCCCAACAACCCACTACAACTCTTGTCCAAATTCCTCACCCAACCCTGCCAAAACAGTTCTCCTTAACTTCAAGCATTGTGCAAGTATAAGAAACACTTGCACAAGTCTCTGCATACAGTGAACTCAAAACAGGTACTTCATTTTGATTTTTTGCAAAATTCCATCACTGAATCCAATATCACTGTCATTTTGTGCACTTCACTGAAAAAGTTGCAATGTTATGCAGAACTGCAAAATATACTGACATTTGGCAGCGGAACCCACGAGCCTCAGAGAGAACAGTCAACTGTGGCACACTGAAAAAAGTCTAGGTTTCTTGAAACTGTACTAAAAAGCTCAGCTTCCCAAACAAGTTTCATACATGTATGGTTTTACATTATCCAGTTTTACAGAAATAATTGAGATAAATAATTACAATGTCAGAAGGCTTCCCAATTTTCATATCAGAAAAAGTCTGAAAGGATTTTAATTACCTTGCACTTATCTGGACAATGACTTTTTTTTTTTTTTTTTATCACCAATCCATAAAGCAGTTAAGATCAAATAAGATGTTTTGAGAAGCCATCTTCCTCCAGATCAAAGGTGGAGTGACCTAAGATGCTTTCACTTTTCACCACTGCCCTTATGTCACCAATAAATGTGCCAGAGTTCATGCAAGCCCTCCCTAATCCAATTTTACATGAGCTGTCTTAAAACAGATTAAGAGACAATTAGCCTCAAGAACTGCCACTGGAAGTATACATCAGTAATATCTTACACCACCTCAGCTATTTTAAAATTGGATTTGTCCACACCTCTGCTTCAGTAGAGATGTGCATCATACTGCCAGAGCAGTTTCAGAGAAGGTATGTAAACCATTTTGGTTCAAGTGAATCACTTCAACAATATCAGTATAGTTAATGGAGTACAATCTGGCAGACATAAAAATAAGAAAATATTTCAGGCCAATACCAAGCACTTTGTTAGTTTACATGTTATCTGTGAAAACCAGAAGTGGATTTGAAAATTTAGAATTAAAAGTAGCCACAACTCACTCATTCTGTTCTTAAAAAATAAAATAAAATGTCCAAACATTTTATTCAAGGATGAAAACAAACCTCCAATTTCTGTTCTCAAGTTCCTCTTTTGTCATCTAGTGACTCAGGAAAGAATACCTGTTCCACTAATATCTACAAAAAGTCCTCAAAAAACTTGGATTTTGTCCCCCCCATATTAAAATTCTCAAATTCAGGAGTAATAGCAGCACAGAGTATGTTTCTCTATCTTGTTGTTGTTATTAATTAAGTCCCATTTGCTGCTCCTGAATTGCTATTCTTTAGCTGCACTGGATGGGTGTGTTAGAAAGTAATGGAAGATGGATCAACAGCTGTAGTTATTATGAAAATTATGGCAGCACATCAGAGGAATTGCAGCTGCCCAATTCATGCAAATAAGAGCTACTTGACAATGACTATAATTACACAGTGTGTCAAACAACATAGCTGGAGTAAAAGTAGAGTATGTATTTTAGAAAGCCAGAAGATTTCCATTTCATTATGTTCACATTTCCTAAACTCCTATTTAGGCTTAACAGGATTCACTTTCTGTCACTGGACTCACAGATACAGAAAGGTCTGCTAAGTCTCCCAGGTGCATTCTCCTGTCAGCGCTGCAGCTGTCAAACACGGCACCTCTCTGCATCTTTACAGGTATTTATAACACAGCCTGTACCCAGAGGCCAGAGCTG
This sequence comes from Antrostomus carolinensis, assembly GCF_000700745.2. Lineage (NCBI taxonomy): Eukaryota > Metazoa > Chordata > Aves > Caprimulgiformes > Caprimulgidae > Antrostomus > Antrostomus carolinensis. The sequence continues at coordinate 21,564 of NW_010310352.1, read as the reverse complement.
GGGTTCCAGTTCACCAGGTGCTGTGTAGACATGAAGAAAGATCCATCCACATCTAGTTTCGAAGCAAAGGAGGATTGCTTCCAAGTGGCTCAGACAATGCAGATACCATCTCCTCTAGCCAAAGCCTGTTCCTGGTACCTGGAGCAGCAGTGTAATCCTCTAGTTGATTTTGCTTAATAACTTACATTACTATTGAATGTAAGTACTTTCAGCTTGTTATGGATAATTCCTTTCACACTTCAGGCACCAAGGCCATCTTAAAGAGCACATTTTCTTCTCCTAGATAAAGACTTCACTAAAAGCTCCTCACTTTCAGAGAGGCTGCGTGCAGTGCTTATCCTGTTACATCTGTAGGCTGTTTGCACATTAGCAGCTGTTTAAATAAAGTGACATTTTATTATTTCAGTTTCATCCAGTTCCTGTTCTGCATTCAGCCTCTTTAATTAAAGCCCTCTGTTTTTTATTAGTTGTTTCATGCTGGCAAATCCCTGCACCTGCATGGAAAAAAAAAACAACAAACAAAAACAAAGCAGGGACAGAACCTCATTCACTTTACTCTGCACCTCAAACTCTTGTTTCAAAAACTGTACAGCACAAAATTATGTTAAAAGTAATAAACACAGAACAGGAAATACTAGGCTAATGGAGAGGTTTATTTATTTATTTTTACTTGTAACAGCCACATAACGAGACATACGGGGATATGCAACTTCGCAGTTCTACATCTCACTCAGGAGCGAGAAGTTGGACTCACTTGGCCTGTGACACACAGGGCTGCTAAAGCTCCTCACTGCTCTTATTTTATACAGTGACTCTGACAGTATAACCTGAGAGTAAATAACCTTTCCTCTCTGCTATCAGGAAACCCAAACTTTTTTTCCTCCAAAGTTGGTTGACAAAGCCCAGTTCCTAATGCCTTGTAATTCAGGGACCTGACTCCTGATAAAAGTGGTACCTCAAGATTCCCACATTTCATAGGTACAGTCATTAAATCACTGACCCAACATGACAGCTACTCAAATTGTTGATCTTACCTGAAATCACATGCCGTGGTAAGTTCTGCTCCTCCTCCAACAGCTTTTCCTTGGACTAGTGCCACGCTGATCAAAGGCAATCTACACAAGAGAGTTTTGTAACCAAAATTCATGCTTTTAGTCTTCCAGAATTTACAAAAGGATTCAAACAAACCATCTCTACAGTAAAAGATCAGAAAAATATACAGTTCCAACTCATTCAAATAACTACATCTTTGTGGGTAAGTAGCACAATACTAATTCCACTTATGCTAAAATGATTATTCCATAATTAATATGGAATCCCAAAATGAAACCACAAGACAGGTATATCAAATCAAAGTAGAGAAGACCATCTACAATGTTATGAAAAATACATGATAAAAATGATACACAGAAGGACTATCTGCAAGTAGAGACAGGACAGTGACACACGACCCTACACTGAGCCACTACACTACAGAAAGCAGTAGAAAGGGACATGAAGAACTGCATGGCTGGGTTATCTAAAAATAATGAGATTGAGCATGACACCTTCAGCAGTTTCTTCAGAGTGCTACCATCTCTGTCACTATCAAACTTTTTTTGGATGACAAAACCATCCTTTGAGGATAGCAACAATCTGTTACCTTTGATGGTGTTATATATTTAATCATGCTCGAGGTATTTAATCATGTTCAAGGTAATTCAAAGGACAGAGGGAAGAAAGAGTATGTAGGGAGAACCTCTTTCCCCACTGCTGTTGTGAAATGGATACTAATGAACAGTCACTGATTTAGGATAAGCCAAGTTCCCTAAGAAATTAACACAACTGGTTAGTCCCAGACTTTGCATTCTGATACAGCTGTTTCATCTTGTACTATCAAGAGACAGTTAACTCTTTAAGCAGTTTTGAAACCACATTCAGAAGTCAGCCTCCCAATCATGACCACATGTTTGGTGTTGCTTTAACAGAAGCACCAACAATTTCTTATGGCCCAAGTTCAGTTCCCATCTGCAACACACTTCATATAATACATGGCACAAGTGAACCCACCGCAAGACGGTAACCTCATTATTCCTATGGTCTATAAGGAGCCAGAGATATAGGTCCAAGTCCCCTACACCCACACTGACCCATTTGAGGCATCCCCTCCAGGATCACAGTCAGCTCCCTCTGAGGGAGATTAATCCCATCTACAACAGGTGCCCCTGTACAGCAGTTCAGTGCTCTCCCTGAACCACAGCTTCAAAGTACTCTAAGTCAAGACACCTGAGGTGAGGGTTTAATCTTCATACATCTTCCTCCTCTTTGTTTTGCCCCATCAGTTTTGATGATGTGGAAACCAACTTATACAAATGGATTCTAATTCTGTTCCTGAGAATTCCTTATACTACTACTTCTACTAAGTCTTCAATCTCCTGGGCAGTTTTACAGAATACTGTTAACTCATAACACTTTCTCACATAGATTATTTGAAAACAAATAATATTTCTCTTCAAAGAGCTCTGAGCAGAAAAAAGACAGACTCTACCACACATGAGTTTAATAGAAATGTGATTTCTTAAGGGAAGCTATGTCTAAAGGAAAGGAAAAAAAATGTTTTTCAGAAGTACCAGATGGTAGAACTGAATACATTTCCCTTATGAAGTGGGAAGATTAAATAAATATATTAAATAAATGTTACCTGCGTAGGCTGCATAAGCTGGCCCTGCTTGTTTTTTAAGAGCTACCAATTTCTACTGAGTTACAGAAGTCAGCTTCTGAAACTTTGAAGGCCTAGATTTCCTTAACTCTAGGTATCTCCTGGTCCTCCACATATAAGGCTATAAGGCTTTTTTTTCTTCCAGTCCCTAGAAAGTCTAATAGTTGCAAAATGTCAACATCTAATTTAAATCCATAAATACCTACCTGATTAACATATGTGAATATAAGGTCTGGGATTCAAAATTGCATACTTAAAACTATGTATTTAACTGTAAACATCCTGGTTAAGAGTTAGCCAAAACATATTCCAATCCTTTTAATTACTTCATAATGAGGAATAAATAAAATATATTACCTCATAAGTCTGGTTAAGGTATTTTGCATAAACATGCACATATTCATCCCATCCTACAAAGAATAGGAAATTAAAAAAATGTTAAGTGATCCTAAAGTGAAGTAATTAAACACATAGATGGAGCAGGCAGGAGTATTCATTACATCTACTCTAGCTCAGTTTTTTCTCTTTAGTTAATCTTGCCCGAATTCCACCCCAACTCCACTACGCACAAACAGAAAACCTGATATAGATCAGGTTAAAACAAAACAAAAACCAAAAACACCACACACAAGTCAATAAATTTATACGAATTTCAGTTATAATTAAGCCACTGTTAAAGTAATTGCAATACTGAATTTCTATGATGTGAAATTTTATGTCCTTTCCTCTTAATTTTCTCTTCTTGCTCCCAGACAAACAGCCATAAAGCCAAGTTTTAAAAGTCTGTATGGGACCACAAAGCACTGCATACTTTTTACTGTTTCAAATCCATAAAGTTTAGACAAGATACAGTTATTTCCCTCCTCCTTTATGTTTTACATCAGCTTGCAAACAATAGTGAATAGGGAACAATTGTTCCTTTCTCTTCCAGTACAAGACCTAAAGGGCTCCAAATAAAATCAGTTGCTGTTAGGTTCAAAACAAATATTTCTTCTTGCAACATGTAGTTAAACTATGAAACACTTTGCATTTGGGCACTGCAACCTCTAAAAGACTCCAGGAATTCACGAACAACTAGATTAACCCATGACAGAAAAATGGACAAAAGTTTATTAAATACAAAGTAACATCTCTAGCTCTAGAAGTCTTAAATCACAAATTGCTGGGGACTAAGAGAATATTTTAAAGCAAAATCATTATCCATCTGCCTTCCCTGTCCTTATATTCTTTATCAGGCATCCAGTATTGACCAGGAACTTGACAAGTGACTGGGCTAAATGATCCAGTATGACCACGTTCATATATATACTGAACAGCATACACTGAATTACACACGTGCCATTTAATCCAGAATTTAAAAAATTTTAATAATTTAAAATTGGACACTGTAGAAGTAAAAAAAAACCAAAAAACAGTAACAATTTCAACATGCCTTCAAAAAACCAACCAAACAAACAAAAAAACAAACCCTAAAAAAACCCCAAATGGTAGGAAGAAGAACAAACATTTCTTTATTGGCTTTTACTAATTTCTAAAACACAGTTTTACAGGGGTTGGCAAGTTAAAGGATCTGCCTTAATTAAAATCTTCTGACTCATACCTCAGGGAAAGAAAAGATATGCAGTAAGTCTTCAGTACATCTTGGAATAGGACCTTGAAATAACAGTAGGTCAACTTCAGTTGATTTATTGTCCATTTATTCATGTGTCCCCAAGACCTACTCTGCCCAACGCCAACCAGCATCATGGTGATGTTTAGGGACAGATCTCTGGCAGACACAAGCTGCCACAACAATTGCTACACAGGAAGGAGTGAATTCAGTTTCATTACATTAAAGGCCTGCTTGAAAAATTCAGCACACCTTGCTTTGCAAAGGGGCTTTTATTTATCACTGTACCAACCTCCTACATCCATTAAGACCAGTAGCAACATTTCCATTCCAAATTAAAGAACAATCAAATCCTTCATTATAGCTGTCTCAGCACTTCTAATCAGGAAGAAAAGTTCAAAACCTACACAAACATACAAGATACCAGACATGGACTTGCACCATTCCCATAATACTGCCATCAGGATCAAGCTGCAAAAAAAGCTCTTCAGAGAAAGTAATTTTTTCACTTCATCACAGCAGAGTCCTTGCATTCAAATTGGTTGTCTGAATTCATACCAAAATGGTAATGAAAGATTAATGCCAGAACAGACCAGTTTGATGAACACAGTTATGAATGAGCAGACAAAAAGAAAGGTCTTCATATTCTCAGGTGGTAGAGAGACTGCTGTGTACCACATGGAAAAAAATGCCTGCACAGAAAACCCACTGAAAAAAAAAATCACAATTATTTGTGTCCTGGCCAACATACCCCTCAAACCTTCCTGATAAGAAAAATAAGGCTACCAGTCAGAGTATTTTATCTGAGTAAGAGAGGTGTTTACTGGAGTCTAGTGGAATAATCACATTTTTAGCTCTAATACTGGAATAAGAAGAAAATTAACAAGCAGAAAGTGAGGTGAAATACAGTATGCACTACATATAGAATAAATGGATTAACAGTTTGCAGCAGGGACAGGGGAGGCAGGGAAGAAGAAAGTCACCTTCCTAAAGTATAAAATCGTACCCCTGGCTCTATTTTCTGCAAGAGCTTAGAGTCCACTTTCACTACAGATAGAAAAGTATTTACAGACCATCTCTAACCGCTCAGAAGTCCCCCCTCCACAGCTTACTGCTCAGGCACCTCTGTCCTAAGGCTTCTAGATGGGGACCAAGGAAAGTGAAATTCTCCTCCATGCCTCCTTCCTCTCAGCTCTTCAAGTCTCATTCCAGAATGAGGTTATTGCTCTTGGGAACCAGCCTTACAAAGCCAGAGGAAAAATAAAAAATTTTTTTTTTTTTTTCTTTTTTAATTGCACTATTAATTTGCCTTCTGTGATTTGGTCATGCAAACTTAGCACTCGCCAAAGACGAGCAGGCAGGGGACCTGGGTTTGTTTCAGAATTATGAACAACAGAACAGGGAAGAAAGAGGATAAAGAGGAAGAGGAGGAGGAGCCATTAGGGGGCACGAAAATCCTTCAGTGTTCTTGGCCACTGTTCTGCCTTTCCTGCACCACGGGGAAAGGCAAACTATATTGTAGATTATGAAAAATACAATCTCCCCTCAACCAACAAGTTGAGTAAAATAGAAGTGTCTTCTGTAATTAATAAAAGCTATGGGCTAAAGCAGCCTTGTAAAAATTTAAAGGGAAAACATAACAGTTCAGGCAGGAAGCTACTCCCTTTTTTTTTTGTCTTAGGGATGCCTGTGGACAGAAAACCTAATGCTCTTTTAACCTGAAACCAGACAAAACTCTCATCTGCAGTGAGTTAGAGAACAGAGTTCTGCCAGACTAGAGAACAGCAAATGCTATTCCTTATTCTATTAAAGCTTTATTTAATAAAGACTATTAAATCCCATCAAACAGGGTTTAGGAGTTGGCTATTGTAAAGCAACTCTCAGTTCTGGATAAATAGTTTGAACTCTCACAAGGAAATCAAAACCAACAATGTTTAACTATTCTTGGATCATTTCTGGTGACTCTTAAGACTCATATTTCAGCACTAGCATGAGATTTAGATTCTTTCCAGATAATTTTCAACAAAGGTATAATTGATACCTAGACATTTCGTTCTGCCCAGTATATATCTATTATGGGCCCTAATCCTTACAAGAGCCCTCTCTGCCACTGCAATGGCTCCAAGTAATTTGTATAAATATATAGACAGAATACTAAATGTCCAAGAGAGTATGGCAGCAGAATCACTGAGAATTACTGAATGCAGAACTCTGAAGGAAAGTCTAGACTGCAGATAAGAAAAGAACTGGCCCATGCTTGGTTTCAGCTCCTTTTCTGTTGTTATCATGCTAAAATAAGCTGAAAATTTCAGATTAAAAAAAAAAAAATTAAAAATCCCAAATCATAGATCCATCTTTATTTCTAAGATGACCAGTGCTTATAAAGTGTCGAAATGAAAATTCCTCAAAGAACAATTCTATCTATAAAGCATGGTGTCTCCATATTAAGCAAAGCATACCTCTCAGGGTGTTCCACAAAGGAAACAAAGCCTCCTGCACCTTTTGAAAGCTTGACCATCCTATTTATTTTATCAGGCCAGAAATATTTAAGCCATTGTGGTTTCTCTGTTATTTAGTTTCATCAACAGAAACAAATCATCACTAAAGACAAATATCAGATTAATCAGTTTTTGAGTTGATGTTCTTACTGGATCATTCAATTAAAATTAATTCGCATGGGCAAATCCTGAAACTTGAAATGGACACAAACAAGTACCAGGCTGCCAGTTACCTCAACTGCAAACCAGGACACAAGAGCAGCACAGGAAAGTCCCTTCCCAAGCAGCTGACAAAGTCCTATTTCACACATTGCCAAGAACCACATATTAACCCATAGAAAGAATAACAGCATATGTGAAAAATGTCAAGATAGGCTGGTGTGAGTGAAAAACTGCCAAATCTTGACCTCTTTAGACACATAGTTACACATGACTCACCTGACTGGACTACAAGATCAGTGTCAAAGCTCTACAGCACAAGAACTGCATCCATCCATCTATTTTTTGCAAGTCAAAGCTGTTTTGACAAACTTGAAAAACTTCTGTAATAGCAGCCATGCTGCTTAAATTTGGTTTTGACTGTATAATATATGAGAAATGATTACTTGTATCTGCTTTTAAAGTTCAAACTACTGAAGCATAGATTATTTGATGTGTAAATTCACTAAATACTGCTCTGAGAAACTGAAATGACATTTTTAAAAGAAAAGGCTAAAAAGAATATGTAATGTAGGAATTCAGTATTATGAATCAATTACAGCAACACTTAAGCCATGGCTTAAAGGGTCTGCCAGCATTTTTTTAACTATTAAAAGCTCTATTCTGTGACTTGCATGTAAAATTGCAGCACAAGCCTAATGCAACACATCTGCCTGAAAGGGACCTCAGAATATCAGCAAGCTGATTTTTCTTCAAAAACTTAATTAGTATCACTACTTGCCTGGGAGTTGCATATTGCTTTGACAGCATTCAAATCAGATCCTGAGCAAAAGGTGTTCCCTGCACCATAGATGATAAGGCCTTTGCCATCTTTCCAGTTTTCCAGTTCAGTTACCCTCTCCTGGAGTTCTAGCATCATAGTGCCTGTCACAAAAAGGGAGAAGCAAAATTTTTAACAGGAATTTATTGTCACCACTATGTTTTACATAACATTTTTCAACACCAATACCAAGTTATTAAGTGATGGCTTAGAAACACAACAGAAAGCATTACCTTAAATCCCACACATAAGCACTGACATACGGTTTTTTCTCAAAGATGAACTTCCTGAAAGTCTGAAGCATATTCTGCAATTTGTGTTACACTCACAAAAAAAAAAAAAAAAAAAAAATCAAGGAGGCAAGCATAAACCCTACCTGATTTACTCTTGTTTGCACACATTCAGGACACAGGAACTTATATATGTATGTACCCAGATCTGTCCATCTAGTCATTTTGATGTTACTGTCATTTCACCCTGCCTGAAGTGCTGGTGAGTGCAGAAAAGAATCATGTGCAAGCTGGGCTCAAGGTAAGACCAGTCAATGTGAATTAAGATTCAAAAAAAGGCTGAAGAGCACACTACGTTGGGGGCCAAAAACATTTACAAGTGTTCATCCAAAAGAAAATAAAGATATATTTGAAAATAGGAGCAAAGTACCTTTTATCTTTTAAAAGGACAAGAAAAAGAAATAAGATCATTCTAAACGATCTTCAATTCCCTCCCTGGTATCCTTCTAGAAAGGCTCCTTTACAAAGAATATCCTAGGCTCCAAATGTATGGATTATACAGTAGTAGCTTTCTACTTCTAGCTTAATATGTTCACATCAGTACCCTTCATGATATGGAACTCTACAAACTCCTGTTTCTAGAGCTCATCCTAGACTGCAGCATCTTCCACACCAGCTGAGCTTTTACTTAAAGCTCTTCCTCTGTGAATGCCTATGACTCACATTCAATTATATTTGTAAGAGAAAACATTTACAGAAACTAATTTCAGAAAGCAGCCTACTACAGGCTGATGATACTCTCTGCTTTATCCTCCTTTGACAAGAATTTAGATGGACAGGCCTACCTTCCTCAGCTAGAAATGTGCTTTAGATTAATAACCTCAAGGACTCTCTCCTTTTCTGCCAGGAGTGTTGTGTTTTTGACCCTATGCCTGCATACACAGAGCTCATCCTGTTCTGAAATTTCCTGTTAGCAGCCACCCTCACATGGCAGAATTTTTTTTTCCTTCTTGCTCATTTTCCTTGTAGTTCCTTGTGACGTAAGCTTCCCAGCACCAGGTTAAGAGCGAATTCTCAACCAAGCACTTCTGCCTTAGGCTTGGTCTCAGCCACTGAAATAGAACATTTTGCTTATGTTGCTGAGGAGGGCAATAATTAAGTGGACATTATGTATTATATAGCAGAATTACATTAGATTTTTTTGCCACTGTTAGGTCCAGACTATGATCCTCTAACAAATCCCAGCAGTTTTATTGGTTTTATCCTTTCCCTTCTGTATTTATAGTTTGGTCATGCTTTTTGTGTGTTGTACATTACATTTGCTTTCATTGAATTTCACTTTGTTGATCTTGAGCTCTTTGTAGTAGTTAATAAAGACCACTTTGAATTCCACTCCTCTGCTCCAAATAATCATCTTCTTGCAAGTTCTCCCAATTTGGGGTCATCTGACAATTTCAGCAGCTCACCTTATATTCCATCATTCAAGCTGTGAATGAAAATACTGAGCAGAACTAGGCCTAGTGAGATTTGTGTGGGTCTTCACCTGGAATGCTCTCCCAGCCTGACAGTACACTCAACAATGACTTTTATGCAAATGCTGTTCTTTAAACAGGTGTGCATCGAATCCATGGATTTCATTTTTTGTATATTTCCCAAGTTCTCTTACAAAAAAGGTACTTGGGCTGGCATCCAAGCTTTACCAGAGCCAAGATGCAGCACAACCAGTTTGTGGTGCTTTTCATAATCAAGGAGTGAGGCACTGCAAGAGTCCTTCCACAGAGTATTATGAGCCAAAAATCTAGTTAACTGAAAAAATTGAGTTATCAAAAGAAACCCTATGAGCCAGTTACATGTAACAGCGGGGGACAAGATACACTGGACAGAGCCTGTTCCATCCTCCTGGGAGAGGATCCTTCCATTACTGACAACAATGAACTATTATTTTACCTACAGACACAGTCTATGACATTTGATATAATGATGAGGACACAATAGTAAAGCAAATCCTCATTCTGCCAGTCTCGGTCCTTCAGTATTTGATACCAGTAAGTTTATGCTCTTCACAGAACTAAATCTAGTTGGAATAAAAATTTGTTTGCATCTTAATTATAATCTGAGAATAAATGCCTTAAAGTCAATTCTAGCAAATAAAATTATCACCATTATTATCTAGTTCCTGCAGGCTGGCTTCCTTCTCTTTTAAATTAAGTTCAACTTTAGTTCAGAGAGAGGTTGGGCTGCTGAAATTGATTCCACCAAGCTTACACTGACTTTATTAGCATTTGTTTCCAAAGAGACCATTTCAAACAGGTGGCTATCAGTTTCCAATTAAGAAGAGAAAAAAAGGCATAACAACCTCCACATTGCCCATTAGCAATTTGCCAACAATTTTGTTCTGCTTTTGGTTCCATGAGTTGCTCAAGCTTAGAATAAACATAATTCCTTTGAGATAAAAAGCTGCTGTGTAAAGTAAATGCCTGGCAAATAGGATTTCTCTCAACAGTTTAATGATGTTTTGCAGCTTTCTAAAGGAAGCGTACATGTATATATAAATTCACATCTCCCGCTATCCAGAAGCTCTAAGACACAGAATCAACAGAATTTATTAGAGGAGGGTTATCTACAGGCTCTGGCTGATGAAGCCAACCAGGGGGCAACCATTGCTGGGGGAATTTAAGGGTTGCACAGCTCTTCCCTTTTCATACTTCTCCTGAAGGTTATTACTTTATACTCAATAAAATGAAAAGGATCAAGTGCTGGCTAGTTCCTCAGCAACCACGGCTTACAGACAGTAACGTTAAGATGAAATGAAGAGCAGTATAAATAAATATGCCATACCATACAGCACAGCGGCCAAGGGGCCAGCATGGTTTTGCTTCTACTCTCCCTCCAATAACAACAAAAGTCTCTGGCAGAGGTGCACAGTAGAAAGAATCAGTAATCTCTTGAACTATCATAGTAAGATTTTCCAAAGCAAATTGTTGGGGCTATTACTGAGCAAAATGGAGCACTGCTCTCTACAGGACTCTACACACTACTGTAAAACAGAACTGCCTGATCCCATGGCTCATTTGCTCTGTGCTAATCAGGGTCTGCAACAAAGACAGAACTATTAATTTCCCCATGGGTTTTTGTAGCTCCTCTTTGCTTCTAGAGAATCTAATTCACATACACTAATAATTTATTTTCACAGCAGTCTTATGAGGAGAGAAGACATTATTTTACAGACCACTAACTGAGCCAGAGAGAAAATATCTGCTAATTTTAGGTGTTCAACTTGAGATGTGTGATATTATTTCAGTACATTAACATTATATAGCACTTTGTATACTGAAAGCACAACTACTAGTGACCTAAATAGCAGCTGTGACTGCTCAGCACTTAAACAAATCAGTTCTGAGCCCCCTCTGCCAGGCACTCAGAAAACAGAGAACATAGTTGTAAGTTTCTGTGAAAGTTCAGTTTAAGCAATTTGACTTGTATTACATGTGATCTCCACAGCAGACTGGGCTTTATCTGTTCTTTCTCCTTCTGCTCTTGCCTCTCACTTCTCACGCCCCTTTCAACTTCCACAACAAATAAGCTAAGAACACGCAGACCACAAGCTGTACCTTGCACAGCTCTATTTTCAGTCAAAAATAAAAATCAATGTGTAGAAAAAAGAGGAAACAACAATGCGACTATGACTGTATAACAACATGTATGCTGACACAGAGGCATTCAGAAGGACAGTCTCCATGCTAACATCTTTTGGCTACACCTTCTCAAGTTAGGTAATAACTATATACATGAGCTTTTAAAGGGAAACAAAAGAAAAACTGCAGAGACAGCTAGGTGCATTACCACTAATTCTGTTGTTCAGTTGGGTTCTCTTCTTTTCAGCTAACAATCACTAGTGGAAGGAGTAGACTGGCATTCTCCATTTAAACAGCTCAACACTTTGCTACTGGGTTGCAAATATACTTGCTGACAGCAAAGGAACAGTGAGAACTGGGCAGGAAAATAGAACAGCAAAAAAGAAATTAACAAGATGACACAAACGAATCCATTTCAAAATACTAAGAGATAAAGGCATTCTTATGGTAAAGGCTTATGGCCAGCTCAAGTTCTGACAGATGCAGACCCTGAACCTGTGCCACTTATGTCTAAAGAGAATGGCATAAATGGGAATACTCTAGACGCTTAAAGGAGACAGCAAGTATAACTATCGTGGAGATTAAAAGCCTCTCAAGATTAATAAAACAGGGCACTCGGTTTTGATAGCTAAGTATTGTCCAGTGTAGAAGTATATTAAATAGTTTCCTGAGCTGCAACAGCTGAGAATACCCAGCTCATCTGATCTTTAATTAACTAGTCATTGGTATTTAAGACATAAGGGAAATGACAAAGAAAGGGAAGCCAGCTTCGATGACTGGAAAAGACCGAATTAGGGAAGCTTAAATTACAGGGAAGGGTTCAGATAAAGAACAAAGAAGTAAACTCGCCCTTTCTACACTACCTACAAAACAAAGACAGTATCTTCCCATGCCCCTAAAAACACCCTATATGTTTCCAGAGCAGCAGAGACAAAATGCAAGGAGATACAAGAAAGAGCACAGTAGCAGAATTGTGCTGACTGGAAAAAAAATTTAAAAATACAGGAGACAGGTATGTTCTGCCAGACAGTCTCTGTGTCATTGAGAATTTCTTATATTCTTGTGACATTTACGGCAAAGCTACTAGGCAGAAGAGTGGGCATTTGCTCCATATCTGAATAACACTTAAACTTTCCTTCTTTTAACTATGGAACGGTAAGACATAGCTTTTTATTTTGTTCAGGCAAAATGCTAAAATGGGTAACTGACGGAGAAAAACAATAAACCAGCAATCCCATCAACAAATTATTACCTGTAAAGGCATTCATTAGCTTTGGGTTGTTCAAAGCAAGTATTCCAATGCCATTGTCTTCTTTGGAAAGGTTGATGGATCCACCAGAAAACTGCTGAAGTTTCTTCTTTATCAATTCTTCCTCATAGCCATGAGCACTATCATACAGTAACGTCCTTCTCTGTTGTAGTATCCTCGCCTTCGTAGTCCGAAGTAAGCTCTTCCGCAGAGAAATGGCCATTTCTGTAAATAAATGGAGGTGGAGGGAGGAAATAAGGAAATTTCCTTTGAAAACAACCTCAGTCCTATGACAAAGGGGGAAGCAAGACAGAAGAAACTAATATAAAGGTGATGCAACCATAAAAGTCTACAGAAATAACTACAGACTATATTTGTAAAATTGCTAGTTTGAATCTACTCCCATAAAGCTAATAGGAAGAGTTTTATGAAGTGATTTTACTAGTTAAGCCAGAAATTAGCATCTTTTAAAATCTTTTCTTGTAAAAATTACCCAGAAGTATTTGTGTGCAGAACATGAAAGAGGCTCAAGAACCGTAGTAAGATGCTGACACATTCCATTAGACCAACTTACTCTGTACTAATCTGCCTAACCCTCCCCTCTAAGAAATACCCAAACCCCACACTTATGTTGGAGGAGAATCCTATCAAAACCCCTAGTTTTCAGGATCTGGATCTCCTGCTTTTCTGTGAGAAACTGTTACAGCAGGACCCTGTCAGAAATATTTCAGGAACACAAAAATTAAGAACTGAAGACCATTCTTATATTGAGGTCTGTTCCCTGTCACCTAATTCCATTAACACATTTATCATGCTTTGTCTTAAAACTAGTTAGTCTGCTTAGCCCCTTGTAGCTATCTGCTTTCCCCAGTCATTCCAATATCACTCTGAATTGATCTCACTTGGACACAGAGCTCCGGAACCTGTGCAGCACTCTAAGGGAGGAAAAGTGTAATATATATATTGAGCATCACACTTGCCTTTTATACAGGTGCATAAGAATGGCAAACTATTTCTATGTGCCAGTATACCAATGGCTTATTCCTCTGCTATTTCCACTCTACAATGTATGACCATATATCAGGAAATAAGAAGAAAGTCATTATCAAATATTATTGTTCATCTGTGGCTCTGCCTTATTTTATTTACTTTGGAAAAAGGCCTACTGGAGAAAGTGGTTTGCAAGTGATTAGAAAGAAATGAGGTAAAGCCTGAAATGGGGTAGACAGCTGATCTGAAAAAGAAGTCACCTGAGAAGCCACTCAGAGTAGGAATCAAAAGAACCCCCCAGAGGACACGGAAAAAGGTTTGTTTTATCCAAAACTTGCAGTTCACTAGACTACTTCTAGCTTTGCCTCAACTGTGTTTTTAATGGATACAGCTATTTAGAACACATGGTAGATACTTATTTTTTGGAGAACGGGGAAAACACGGTCTTTGTTTCTTAATTATATCTGGAAGAAACAAGATTCTTTCAAAATTGGCAAGAAGCTCCTGGAAAGCTTTTCCTAAGGTGAACCCAGAACAGAAACATATTCACTGAGACAGAACTTGGTGACAGCTATATTTTATGCTGTGTTCAGGGCATCTTATAGTTTACAGACTCAAAATTTTAAAAACATTTATTGTATATACATGAACAAGCAAACAAACATTAAAAAAGCAAACACAGTTAGTTTATAATGAAAGAAGTGAAGCACCCTGTCAGGTGTGCACTTATCTCTAGCTGCACTGTCCCACACTGAAGTGGAAAATGCTTCTGCTGGGGCAGGTATAACCCTCATCAAAACAGAGGAGTTTGCACAGCAACCACATCACGAGATGCGGAGAAGTGTGCATCACATCAGGTAATTTCAAAGAGAGGCAACTACACCAGCAGATTCATACCTGTCCTGCCACACTGCACCCACCAATACAGCACTATCTCACAAGTTCAACACAAAGAAATTAGTGACGCCTACATGAACCAATGCATTATAAGGTCATATACATTGGAATAGACAAAGAGATTTTTTTAAGACACTTTGAAGGGTCTTCTGCGTTCCTTACTAAATTCAAAGTTTTAATCTGTCTGTGGTGGTTTGGGTGGATTCACCCTTTTGCTTGCAGCTTGCAGCCAAACACAGCCTGCTCTATCACCCTCCCCCC
>NW_010310352.1:0-6390 GCF_000700745.2 Antrostomus carolinensis | reverse complement strand
TCACCGCCCACTGACCAATTCCCAGCCTGTGCCAGCTAACGATCCCGCAGCCAAGACGGCCCTGAATCCAAACCCCGGAAGAGTGAGCCCGAGCGATCCGCGAGAGAATGTCCCGTCTTCCAGTCAGCCCTGGTTAATGTACTGACATGACGTGATATGATATGGAATATTTCATTGGCACAACCAGATGCCAGTTTTGGGTTTTGCTCCTCACTGCGCTTCCCCCTCCCAGTCCTAGTGCAGCTGTGAAGTAGACAAACACCGTGGCCTTGAGCTCCAGCAGCAACTAAAAACACCAGTACTGTTATCAACGTTCTTCTCGTACTAAGTCTGAACTGACACACTGAAAGTAAAATACTGCTATTCTAATTACTAAAAAGAAAATTAACTCTATCCTAGCAAAACCAGGACACTGTCACAATCAACTTTTCTACACTCAAGTGTAAACTAATAAAACTAATTAAAATTTAATCCATTTAAAAATCTGACTGAATACCAGATTCATTACTTCATAAATATCACCCAACTGCTGCTGCACCCCAACACTCTCCATCTAGGCACATTCTAATATTATCTGCAACATTTCAGCTGTCACCTTCCAGAGCTTTAAAATGGCTTCTCTTGGTAAAATTTCATTTAAAAGTAAAAGCAAGTTTCCAAAGCTCATTTCTCAGCTAAATTTTTCTCTTTATATTCAGACTCTCAGAAGAGAAACAGATTTCCATTTTCTCCAGAACTTCAGTAGTCACTCCCCAACATACATTCGTGCAATAAAACTTCCCATCCAGCTACTAGTTTTTGCTCAGGAGAGAAGAAACAATAAGAATTTAGATAGTGCAGGCTCTTGTCACAAAGTGTAGCTCAAACAATTAGCCCCCAATTTTTAACAAACACAAAGCCTCCCCAGTCCTACTAAGAACCTAGACTAGATTTAATTCTCTAGAAAGCCATGATGATTGGCTGGAAAGCAAGGGAAAAAAAAGAAAAAAAAAAAAAGAAGTCTGTTCTGTTAACCGAACTCCCTGCCAAACCATACTTGTTTGATCACTTTTATACTACCTAGATTTTGCATATCAAAAAATGTACAGAGCAAAACAGACTGAAGATATGGAAATTTTATTCCACAAAAAAAAAAGTCTGTCATTTTCAACAGCGTGGTTATATGCATTAACAGCTCTTTAATATTATCACTATGGCAATAAAGAGCATCAGCAAGTGCAGGATTAGAAAACAAATTGGACATCACTGCCTGCTGATCATGACTCATAATTAATGACTCATGCAAAATATTATCTTTGAATTATTTTCTTTAAAACCATCTCTTATAGTACCGGTCAGTACCCAGCACTTCTTTAACAAACACGAGATTATTTTAACAGCTCAGTCTGAGAAAGCTAACCACTCAGGAAAAGCACAGTATTTAAGCTACAGCTCTCTCAGCCTAAAGAGATTTCTGCTGATCTCTGGCAAACAACATCCAAAATTTCTAGCAGTATGGAGCCCTTGCAATCCACAGCGTGACAGAGATTGATTTTCTGTGCTGTAAGCGAAAGCAGTGCAAGAGCAAGATGTTGCAGGAACCCATGCAATGTTGTAGAACAAGCCAAGAGATTCAGTTTAACATAATTACACCTATTTAGATACACTTACAGAAATGAAGTCGTAGTCTGATTTTAAAAGTCAGACACACTATACCCATTAACATCTCTAGCACATCTAGTTTATGCACAGTTTTTACAGTGAAAAAAATTCTGATATACAGGAATACTGAACACTATGGACAATTAGCATCTTTCAAATGTTTTAAGAAGTGCTACAGCTTTATGCATCACTGGTGACAACTAAGAGATAAGCCAATAGTACGGATATCAGTAGTTGTTCATTCCACAATTACTGTACCTCTTACATAAACCAACAGTTTAAATCCCACTTGACACTCAAGTGATTTTATAACACCCTTGCCTGTGGGCCCACAGACTGTGGGTTAATATGGACAGGTATGGAATGTCAACACTTCAGTATCAAAGGAATGATACACATTATGCAAGAGCAACATATGTAGTATCTACATGCAGACACTCATACACAATATCTGTATTTTTGTGTATGCCTACGTAGGAGGCCTTCTGAAAGCCTCTGTTAACTGCCTAGTTAAAATTCAGCTCTCACACTGTTGAACAAAAAATAATAATAGGGATAACACCAGCACCAATATTCCCTAAATGAGCAGATTCTTTGAGAAACTAATAAACCCCAATTCCTGAACAAGCATGTTTGCCCTTGCCATTCACCACTACTCTGTTGCAACTCCGTTTTTTCTCTTAAAACACTCTGTATCAAACAGCAACCTCCAGCAACGCTGCCAGTTGCAATTGTCAGCGAGCATAAAGACATCTGGTCACAGCATGAGGGTAAGGGATGTAGGTAGCAACTTCCTTGATGGGTAGAACTAAGACAAACCAGAGTACTGGACATTGGGAGCCCAAACGAGCATCTGAGCTGCCTGCACAACCAAGAAACTCTGCAGTACAGAGCAGCTACATAGAAATAATCAGCAAGTTAAAATGCAGGAGCAGGGAAAATTCCAACCCAAAGACAGTGCCTGAATTATTGACACAAGTCAGGGGAAAAGAAAATGGGGACAAAAGATGCAGGGATGTATTTTCAATCCATCAGGAAAATAAGTGTGCTCTTTCATGTGGGGCAGGAAGTGACAGGTGTGATGTGCAGATACAGACTTGTGAGTCACCTGCAAAAAACCATCTGCTGAATTTCTGTGTTTGGGTGTAGATACATATCCTGATATAAAGCGTAGCATAAACAAAGGGATCAAACATACAGAATCCACAAAAGCAATTTCAGGGAGAAGGAAATATTCAAATGACATAACAAAAAACTAATTAGAAAGGCACTTTCGTGACACTGCCAAAGGCATCAGAGACAGCTGACAGGTCAAGAAGCACAGGAGAACTTGACTTGATTAAGACCTTCAGCAGCTGCAGTTTCAGTGACAAGCACAGAATTGTGAAGACAGGGCATGGAAAAAGAGAAAGAAGATGCGAACTGAAGATAATGATGAGATGATTCACAGTTCAACTGTGTGTGTGTGTGTGTCTCACCAGTCACTGCAGAAGGCGTTCATCTGTACTGGAGAGCTGTGACTGTCGGGTGCTTCACCAGGTTCCTGCAGTGACTGACTAAGGAATAGAAAGGAAGTGGTGACCCAATGCTGAGGACTGGCACGACTGACCCCACAACGTGAAAACAGATGAAAGAGCAGAGGGTAAAGGAGAAATATAACCAAAGCACAAAAACAGTCCATCTGTAAAAAAATAGTAATATTTTTTTTTTAAAGTAGGTTGAAAATAGTGAAAATCATTAACACCAACTGACTGGAACCTGGGGCAGTGGGCTGGTGGGTGACTGGGAGGGAGGGCACAGAAAGAAAATAAATTCCAGTGTTGGACAGAAAGAAGGAATTCAGACACAACAAGATCCAAGGAGACCAGCCTGGATGCAAATCAAGACAAGAACATGGGTGTCATAGTGGAGTCAATGGACCCCACCATCAGATGAAATAAAAGTGTAGAAGGGAGGTCTCACTTGCAGGGTTCCTCCCCAGCACAGGCTCAGCAGGTTACAGAGCCCTCCAGAGCGCTCCATCTACCTCATCCGCTTATGTATCTCTTCTTTCCTTCAGTAATGTGTAGGCTTGCTTAACTTAAACACTCAATCTGACAGGTTCTTCCCACTCTAATAACTACCAGCTGAAGCAAGCTGAGGGCAGTCACCTCTCCAGGTGGCTTTCCTTCAGCTGGAAGAAAGCAGCGAGCAGAGGCAACAGAAAACCTACTGACAAAATGAAACTTACAAATACAAAAACTAAAGCAAGCTTGGGAAATTCCGCCTCCCCAAGAAGGAAAATTCACCTCCTCTATGGCACCTCTACTCAAAGCAGGAACCCCTACCAAGTTCGAGAGGAGCTGCCTCAAGCTCATGCCTTTCTCAAGATGCTGTGGCTCTCAAACTTGCCGAACCCTGTTCAAATTTTTAGTACGTTGCCTCTGGTACCTGCACAGTAGACAAATCAGGTGGGATCAACAGTATCTACAGTTCAGTGTGAAGACACTTAAGGAGCTTTGTGATTCCTCTAAAAACAGGCAGCAGAAGTAGCTGATACTATAAAGAACAGGGGGTTTTAGCCTTTATATTACTATTGAAAAGAGAACAAAAAGTTTGGGCTTCCTAGTTTCTAGATGTCAGCATTAGAAACAACATTTACCTGTCTAGAAGCTGAGAGGACAAGAAGTGAGAAGATGTCCAGATTAACTAACTGAAATGGTTTCAAATCATGCACATGTGAAATAAATAATAATCTGCATCCATCTCTGGAGGCTTCGGCACAAGAAAGACATGGACCTCCTGGAGCGGGTCCAGAGGAGAGCCACAAAAATGATCCAAGGGCTGGAGCACCTCTCCTATGAAGAGAGACTGAGAGAGTTGGGGCTGTTCAGCCTGAAGAAGAGAAGGCTCCAGGGAGGCCTTATTGCGGCCTTTCAATACTTAAAGGGGGTCTATAAGAATGATGAGGGAAAACTTTTTAAAAGGGCCTGTGTGACAGGACAAGGGGTAATGGTTGTAAGTTAAAAGAGGGAAGATTTAGACTAGACGTAAGGAAGACATTTTTTACAATGAGGATGATGAAACACTGGCACAGGTTGCCCAGAGAGGTGGTAGAAGCCCCATCCCTGGAAACATTCAAGGTCAGGCTGGATGGGGCTCTGAGCAACCTGATCTAGTTGAAGATGTCCCTGCTCACTGCAGAGGGGTTGGACTAGATGACCTTTAAAGGTCCCTTCCAACCCAAACTGTTCTATGATTCCATGAAAAATAAACTGTGGAAAAAAAACCTTTTAACATTGTACATAAAACCCCCTTGTCTGTGGTTCCAGTTTTAAGTTGGCTTATGCTTTACACCTCTTTTCGGCTTCTCTCTCTCTGTTTTCCCTTGTTTATTCAATTGTTTCTTAGCAGCTCATTCTGGGGATAGCAAGCTATGTGTTTTTGTAATTATTTGTTCTTTGTTTAGTTTTATATTTTTAATGGTCCCTGCAGGCTATGGTTTAGACGTGAATTGTCTCTCTGTTCCTAACCAATTATATTCTGTTTTGATCACATTTTAATTATTTTGAAGACCTAGTAAACAAATCACACATAAACATACCCAAGTCCAGTGAAAAATAATGGCATTCAAGGATGTAAAACAGACAACAAAAGAAGTCTTTCCATAAATACACATTAAACTACCTAAAAACATTAGGTTTTGGTGACATGGTGGGTACAAGATCTTGAGTTTCACAGCAGAGGGTGAGAGCAAGAATTTGTTATCTACTGCAAAAAGTACACAGGCCCTTTATTTTTTAATGCCTTGATCTGAAGAGGTTCTCTTTGCCTCTGTCAGCAAAGGACCCTCTATAATAGTGACAGAAAACACTTTTAAGTTCACTTTTAAGTTAGCACACTGCCTGCTAAGTGCATTCTGGACACCCTGAAAACAAACAGATGCGCTACTTCACAGGAATGGAAATGACCACAACCAACTCACCATTCACTTTACAGCTGCCAAATCCTAAACCGTAAGAAGCGTGATGAAGTCATTCTAGCTGCAATCACAAATACTGATGCTTTCCTAGTTATTAATCTGCCTTGAAAACTGTAAAAAGTTTTGCAGTTGAGCAATGTGCTCTGAATTCCACTTAGTACACTCTTATTATTGCTCTCCCTACCACCACCACCAGCACTAAATGCTCTTGCAGACAGTAACAGCTAAACTGCATCATAGAATAGAATCACAGAATGGTTTGGGTTGGAAGGGACCTTAAAGATCATCTAGTTCCAACCCCCCTGGAAATCCCGATGTCAGAACTGGTCACGCAGCACGATTCTCAAGGATGTATCTCCTGCTCCCCTGTCACAGCACTGGGAACTAGCAGAAGCACACGGGACAGCGTGTCACCTGGCTCCTTGGCTTTCCACACTAAATTCCAGGACGCAAAGGCATCCTGTACGGCATCACCCAGGGAGGAAAGCCAAGACTCGAGGGGGAGAGGGGGAAACTCCTTCCCCAACAGAGGTTCTTGCTGCTGACCTTGTGCCATGCCAAAATCCTGACAAGTGCACTGTGTGTAGCACTGGGTCTGACCCAGACCTGGGACGGACCATTTTTTATTTATTTATGTATTTTAAGTCACCAGAAGGAGGGCTCCGTGCCGAGCAGGGCTGAAAAGGGCAGTAACCGGCTGTTCCCAACGCAAAACCCGAGGACTTAGTGCTGAAGCCGAGCAAGAGCGTAACATTTCCAGGCAGAAACACCATCGGCCGCTCCAACAC
>NW_010310351.1:27947-35101 GCF_000700745.2 Antrostomus carolinensis | reverse complement strand
TGAGTGGTTGGACCACAAGAAGGGCACTAGGGGAGCAAAGTCCCTCCCACTGTAACAGAAGATCAAGGTCATGACCACCTGAGGAATCTGAACATCCATAAAGTCTATGGGACCAGATGAGTTGCATCCCAGAATCCTGAGGGAAATGGCTGATGTAGTTTCCAAGTCACTCTCCATGATATTTTAAAAGTCTTGGCAGTCAGATGAAGTCCCTGGTGACTGGAAAAGGGGAAATACTGTACCCATTTTAAAAAGAGTAGAAAGGAGGGCCCTGGGAACTACTGACTTCTCAGCCTCACCTCTGTGCTTGGGAAGATCATGGAAGAGATCTTCCCTAGAAGCTATGCTAAGGCACACGGAGGACAGGGAGGTGATTCAAAACAGACAACATGGCTTCACCAAGGGCAAGTATTGCGTGACCAACCCAGTGGCCTTCTATGATGGGGTGACTACATCAGTGGACAAGGGAAGAGCTGCAGATGTCATCTATCTGGACTTCTGTAAGGCCCTTAACATGGTGCCCCAAGCATCCTTCTCTCTAAATTGAAGAGATACAGATTTGATGGGTGGCTGTTTGGTGAATAAGGAATTGTCTGTATGGTCACATGCAGAGGGTAGTAGTCAACAGTTCAACATCCAGATGGAGATCAGTGATAAGTGGAATCCCTCAGGGGACAATACTGTTTAATATCTTCATCAATGACATAGTGGGGTGCCATCCAGAGGGACTTGAACAAGCTCAAGAACGGTCCCAGGTGAACCTCATGAGATTCAACAAGGTCAGGTGGAAGGTCCTGCATCTGTCCTGCAAGGTCCTGCAGCTTCCACTGTTAATACAGGCTAGGGGATGAAGGGATTAAGAGCGACCCTGTGAAGAAGGACTTGGGGGTATTGGTGAATGAAAAGCTGGACATGACCCAGCAATGTGCATTAAAAGAAGCATGGCTGGCAGGTCGAGGGAGGTGATTCTACTCCACTCTGGTGAGACCTCACCTGGAGTACTGCATCCATCTCTGGAGGCCTCAGCACACAAAAGACAGGGATCTGTTGTAGTGCATCCAGAGGAGGGCCACAAAAATTATTAAAAGGATAGAACACCTCTCCTATGAGGAAAGGCTGAGAGTTGGGGCTATTCAGCCTGGAGAAGAGACGGCTCCAGGGAGACCTTATTGGGGCCCTTCAGTACTTAAAGGGGGCCTATGGGCCTATAAGAATGATGGGGACAAACTTTTTAGTAGGACCTGTTATGATAGGAAAAGGGGTAATGGTTTTAAAGTAAAAAGAGGGTAGATTTAGACTAGATATAAGGAAGAATTTTATTTTATTTTATTTTTTAAATGAGGTTGAAACGCTGAAACAGGTTTCCTGGTGAGCTGGTGCTTGTCCTGTCCTTGGAACCATTCAAGGTCAGGCTTGGCAGGGCTCTGAGCAACCTGCTCTAGTTGAAGATGTCCCTGCTCATTGCCAGGGGTTGGACTAGATGACCTTTAAAGGTCCCTTCCAATCCAAACTATTCCATGATTCTGTGTTATATGTTGTTTTGATAGATAATGTTTTGTTGTTTAATAAAATTTAGCTCTTTTTATGGTTATGATTTTAGCTCTGAAGTAAGAGAAGAAAAAAAAAACTTTATTTGAACAAAGAAAGATCCCTATTAAATACTATTCCAGGATGGCTTTAGAAAATCTTTACATTTTAAATCTTTTTGACAGCCTCTTAAAATAATCTGGTTATTGGTAGGGTATAATTATATCAGTCTTCCATCAATTTTCACTTACACTGCTGCAGTTCACCAAAATTAAATGGATTATATGTGATCATTAAGAACTGCTAAATTTAATGCCATATTAGGAGGTAAATTACCTTCGTCGTATTTTAAACCCTGGTGAGAGCTTTAGAAATGATGCAACTTGAACTATAAAAGTACTCAAATTAATGACTGGAGTTATCTCAGTGTTTTGGCCTGTAAACATTACTGGCTTATTTGGATTTTGTTTGTGCCTCTGAACTGGCTGTGAAAGTTTCTAGACTGTTGTTCTTTTGGGCTACTGGTGTTAATGTTCTCTTATTAACAGACCCTTTTTTTTTTTTTTTTTTTTTTTAAATTCCTCTCCTCCCAGCTGCCTGTGGTATATTCAAAGTTTGGACTTGACCCAATGAGAAAGTTGAAAAGCATATCGAAGGGGAAGATTTTGCAATGCTTTTCTTTAGTATTTTCAGATTGAACATATTAATCTGTATTAGTAAGAATGGTCATCCCAGTGCAGCAGCTGTTGTCATCTGATTTCAGACAGCTGCTTCAAACTGTGTGTTCTTTGGGAAGGAGATGACATTTTCTACTCCAGCTTCACAGCCCAAAGCAGTGCTTTCTCTGGATTTTTGAGGGGGGAGGAGGGGGACAGGAAACAATCAGCTTCTCTTGATTTTACACTTCTTTTCTTCGATTAAACTTATCACAGCTATGGTGATGCTTTGTGATGCTTTGATGAATCTCACTCATTTGCTGAAAAGAATCCTATTCCTTTTATATTTGAGTTTATCCTTCTTTCTCATCTACTAATATAGAATTATTATTTCATTACGTTAAGTTAAAGAGAGAGTAATAGTAGTAGGATATATAATATTAGTAAAACACTAGCTGATACATTTTTTCTAATATCTTGTTATTAGACAAAATAGAATAACTTTGAGTTGGTTCTTAACTGGTTGGGTCTTAATATTAGCAGGTCTTTCAGGCTGTTTTCCAGTACTCTTCAATTCTCATATTGTATAAGTGGTTTTGATGAAGTATAATAAATTCTCATACTGGATATTTCAGTTTAAAAACTGAATCAAGTGTCTTGGCCCTTTAAGATTTTGAACTGTTCTGAAAAAATGAAAAGGACATAGATGCATTGAGAAGTCAGTGCACGGTAAGTGGGCAAACGTAGGAACACTGTCTGGTAGTTGCTGTTTGCATATGCTTCTCAGACATTTGTTTGGGCAGAAGCTTAAAATATTCTGGTTCAACACAAAATCCTGACTGTGATCATAGTCAATGCCACTTATAAGGTCTTATTCCAAAGCTGCACAGAAACAGAAGACACCTTTGTTGGATCAAGGGGACAAAAAAGAGTTCCAGGAATGGAAGTGGTTCTGATTATTTGGGCTGTAGGTGTGACCAGTCACAAACCAGACCTACTTTTTAGAACATAGCAAGTGCATGTATATGAAAGCACATACAGGCTCACAGTGATATTATGTAAATTCAAATTGAGCTACATCACCTTGTGAAACCTTGTTGTGATTTTTTAATATTTCCACTATCTATTATAATCCATAAAATGTGCTGTTGTTACTTCCCATGGCTGCTTGTTTAATAACGAAATGATTTGTTTAAATTTCCTAGCCTTTATACTTCAGCCCTATAGAGAATTGTGAGTTTGAACCAATCTGTTTCCCATTGCTTCAAATTCCCATTGTGAGTTTGAACCAATCTGTAACCCATCAGCACTGTTAATCCTTAAAACTGGACATGGGTGCCCTTTAACAGCCCTCCAAAATCCTTAATGTTAGCAGTGGGAGAGAGATCTGAGACAGGTCTTTCTGCAGCAGGCACAGCACCAGCATGAAAGCTGTAGCCTAAGGCTAGGCTGTTTTAGAACACCTTGCTCTCTGGACAAGCCATTACTGCTGAAAATTACCTTGCTTTCTTTCATATTCATCTGGGATAAAAGGGATTCCTCAAACTTGCCAGTGTTTTTCTTCCATTTTGCAATATGTTAAATGGCTTCTCAGGTTGCAAACTTCCTGTAATAGTTAAAACAGATATATTAAGATTTAGTAAATACTTTATGGGCAGGAAAAAATTTGCAACAGTGCATAAGCCAACAGCTCTCCAGAGGAGTATATTAAACACATCTTCAGTGATTGCTAGGAATGGGAAGAAATATGGAACAGGAGTGAGTAGCAATAATCTGTAAAAATACCCAGTTACTATTTGTGAAAATTTCAGTGTACACAATGTAATTTGAAATCTCTTTTTCTCCCCTTTGTTGTCTACAAGTTTGCTAGTAATCCCTCTCTCTTTCTGCATAGCCTCTGAACTTCAGAAATCATCAGCAATCTGTTAGCATGGCAGGTAGTGTAAGACCAAAATTGGTGGGTGACAAACAGCTGTCACTTATAGGGGGAATTATCCTGTAGCTTTTATTTCTAGCAAAATCTTCTACAAACTTCTAATGTAGCTCTACATGTGTTTGCACTGCCATTTCAGAAAACTGACTTGGAATGTCAGAGGCCAAGGCTGTGACCATGATAACATCCCATCATGAGCAGTCCAGAAGTGAACAATTAATGATAGTCCACACCAAGGTCAAAATAGAACATTAGAGACAGGTTTTCAGCTTTGTACTTGATTTGTTTGTTTGTTTGTTTGTTGAAGGCTTGCTGAGATTTGGAAATGTTCACGCCTTCAATTTTTCTGCATGATTTGAGCTTCTATGTGTTGTAGACAAAAACTTTAGGAGCCTGACACTTTTACTTATGCAGTTACTTTAAAATTGTCTAATGGTGTTGAGTGGAACTACTGGCAAAGAGGACAGCTTGTTTACTTATTCATAACAAAATTATTCGCATGCTTTGAAATATGGTATATTGCACCTTTCTCTGATGGCTTACTGTTTACTCTAACAAATGTCTGTTTTTTCCCATTTCATCTTCTATTTTCAAAATGTACTAAAATGTTTTCTGAAATTAATGTCTCATTAGAACCTTGGCAGGTAAAAAAGTAAAGTGTTGCTACTGTTCTGTTCTAATAGCATAATGGAAAGTATTGCTATAGGTCAGAAAAAACTGGTCGGTTTAATCCACCAGTATTATGATTCTAAAGTGGCAGATTTTTAAATGTTCTAATTATTTTGCCCATATGTTTAAATGTTTCTTGGCTTTAGGCCAGAACAAAATACATTGCAGCTGAAATAGTGCTAAATAGAATGTACTGAATATTCTTCATATGAAACCTGAGCCACTGATAGCGATAATTTAAATTCTATCTCTGTCAACTGACAGCCCATCAAAATTATTTAGGGGTAGTGTGTCTGCCTCTGAGTGGAACTGAAGTGTATATATAAGAATATTAAAAAAAAAAAACCCTACCACTTGAGTCAATAGCAGGTCTAGAAAGATCTGCTGTTCCTAGAAACAGGAATTTTCCTGTACTACTACTGCTACATAAATTTCCCCATAACTATTGGTAAATCCAAATAATAGAAAAATGCAGGCGAAGACCTATTTGTTCTTTTTTATATAAGGGGAGGAAACATACTATATTTTTTCAGTATGCAGAAGCATAAAAACACGTAAATTAACATATGAATATTCAGGAATGTTTTAGAAACACAATGTTGTCTAATCAAATATATAAAAATAGAATTACTACTCATTTATGAGGTCTAATGTTCTATATTTGTAAGAAACCTTTTTGGAACTATTTCTTTCATGTTTGTGTTTTGTTATTACAATGTAAATCAATTTTATTGAAATGCAAATAAGATTTTCTTAGGAAACAACATAAAATTTAAGTCAGCAGCAGTGTTATTTCTTTTGTCTGAAACAGTACTAACTAGACCTCACGAGGATTGGAACTTTTAGATTCTGTTACTTGTGCACTTTTTCCTCCAGCAATACCCATTACTGCAAGAATGAGATTTTTAATTCAACAAACACTGTGTAAAAAACGAACAGCGTAGTGCTACTTTGACATTTGCAGTTTTCTTTGTTTTAATGGGTGCTCATGTAGCCTGCTTCCATAGCTCTTACAACCTCTGAGGTTAAAAGAGAAGATAGCCAATGAATCCAAACACATTACATTTCAAAAGTTAGCGTGCATATGAAGGCTTTATGGGGTTTTCATCTTCTAGATGTTAATTTTTAAAAAATGGAAAATTGCACAAACTCTTGCAACAAAGGCTTTTGAGGTTTTTGTTGGAAAAGATTCTTTGCAAATAATTTGCAAATTAAGACATACTTTCTTGCAAGAAACGTTCATTATAATGAAAAGATTAATGTAATGCATTTGTTTGAAGAAGAAATATGTACAGAGAAGAAAAAAGAAATGCTGAAGGATACAAAACATGAAATGACAAAGTGCATTTCAAAAGCTTGATGTCATGGTGGGTGAAAAAGCCTTTTTAAGAATGGCTTTTCTGTCAACTTGAAACACAATTAAATCTTACCTTGTGTTTATGGCATTACTCTGTTACTAAAATGTAAAGAAGAACATTTTATTACTATGTATTTCATGTTAAATGCTCTTTTTATTTTAAATTAAGAGATTAGTAGTCGAACAAGCATTATTTTTGAGAATGAGTTAAATTTAATCCTAAGGCAAACATTTAAAATACATCAGGTTAATTATATTTTGGAAGCTCCTGGTGTTATTAATTGACTGAAAAAATAGTTTAGATTATTAGCTTAGATACAGATGCCAACATTTCAGGCATTAAAATTAGGCCTGAAAAAATTAGGCAAGATAAATCCTGATTTTTATGTCATAGTTGAGAAGATTAGAGCACAGGTCATCAAGCTTAGGTGTTTTTCCATTCATACATTTTACTATAAAAGATATAGTTTTATTTTTCATATTACTTTCACAAGAGGTGTGTTTCAGAACTTCACTGCTCTAATGGATATGAGACTTTCTTCTCATGTCCTCCCTATACTTTTTTTTGACCAAATTTTTGCAATAAATTCTTGTACCAATGCTGATTTTGCTTTCCCCAAATGCAATATGAACACATTCAAAGCCTTTGTTCAGGTCAGCACCCTTTCCTCTTTCTGTTTCTAATGCTTAAAACATACCCTGAAGTATCTTTCTATTGTACTTTAAGTGTGATTCACCAAAGCCACTCAACAATGTTGATGTTATTTTCTTAGAGCATTATCAATTGATGGTTTTTGTTAATGTAAATTCTTTTGAGTGTTCTTTGATCTACTGTCTTCGAAGTACTATCACCATATTTCAAAATAATCTGGATTTAAATTCACTATATTTCACACAAGTTTCTCTCAGAACCTTTCCAAATTTTGCAACAAACTAGACAGCAGGCACTTCTGATAAATCACACAGTCCAGAGATGAGTGAAGAGCTCTTCCTGAGTGGTGCGTTCATAAAT
>NW_010310351.1:0-27928 GCF_000700745.2 Antrostomus carolinensis | reverse complement strand
GGAAGGAATAATAAAAAAAAAAAAAAAAAAAAAAAAGTATTATATAAGAGTATTTCACGTTTAATGAAAATTCCATCATTTAGTTGCTTTTAGTTCTCATCAGATATCTAAAATCCTATCAACATACGTTGCATCTCCAGCATGGGGCAAGACCCATGGTCTTGCTTAAAACTTGTGGTTTTAAGCTCTTTATCATCTATCCAGAAAAAAATTTAATCTTCAAGTGTAGAAATTTCTTTACTAGGAAGTTTATCTCTTGAAGTTGTGGAGTTTCTCCATTTGAACAATGAAATAAACTGAAGCTGCGAGACTTCCAGTAAAAAAAAAAATAAATCTGAGCTTCTCTAAAAGTTTCATATGGAGTTTTAATTTAAGTCTTTTAATTGACATTTTGAAACAATGCTGAAACACCATGATTTTTTCACACCAAAGCCTCTTAAAGTCATTTGCAATATTTACTTTGTACTAAGAGATTGTGTTTCCTCATAGGAACTTAAGCTTCTCTTTGTTAAATGCATTGACCTGCCTTTAGAACCACTGTCCAAATGATCCATGCTTTACCTTATCTCAAGTGTTTCTCATGGTGTTATGTGAGTCCTGTTATAATTTGAAAAGAATCAAATCTAACCTTTACACATGACACTGCTGTAATTAAATAGACACTATTAAATATAGATGGAAGCATATTTTATGCATTTTTTACCATTGCTACATAACATGATTTTCTGATGCTCCTATAACAATATTTATGCCATGCAGGACTGAAATATGTTGTGGTTGTCAAGAAACCACACATGGGAAAATTTATTAAGCAGCCATTTCCTCAAGAATATCAAATGAACAATCACATGATTATAGTGGAGGCCTTGAAAGCGCAGGCTCAGAAGGAAACCAGAGGTCCTTGGACTAGAAACACCCCAATTATGACCAACTGACCAGCAGAGGGGCAAACTGAAGAGCAAAAGGCTTTAGAACTGGTCATTCATATTCTTTACTGTACTTCTATGTGTGCTTATGATGATTAATGGCAACTGTAATTGTAGCGTTTGTATAAGATTTTGTTGGCTGTTTGGTTAGTCTTTGAGGAGGGGCTGTTAAAACTGGATGCAACTGTTCATCTCTGTGGCGGTTCAAGACTGCCAGTGGATCAGTTATTTACTGTGCTACTTTCCTTCTCAAAACTCAAAACAGAGACGAAAAAAATTGTGCTCAACATACAGTCATGAATTTACTGAATCTCTTTAAATTATGTTATATCATCCTATGGGAATAATATTGCAACCCAGTAAATATGATTTTGTCATCACCAGGCAGGTGTCATCACCCTGGCTCTGGTCTTCATCTGGGTGGTGCCGACTGCCCTAGCTGTCTGTGAGTGGGTGACTCTTGCCTCCCTAGGGTGCACTGAGTCTGTGCCACACCATATTGTTGTCCATATGCTCAGAAAAGAAATAAACCACCAAACAAAAGACATTTCTTATGTTTGACCTTCCTTGCAAAGTAAATATACAGATCTGTGAATAGGAAAAAAAAATAATTTATGTAACAGAACACTGCAACATAAAAAAGGTATTCTACAACTGTGTTATAATGCATGAACTGCTTAGTCTAAAGCCAGCCTGGACTGCTACACTTTTAATGAAATATGATGTCAGCTAACTTTTTTATTCAATGCCAAGCTGAAATCCAGCTTTCTTGTTTCTCTCCTTTATCTTAATGTGAATGTAACACAGATCAAAGCTCTCTTAAAAGTTTAGTGCAGTTCCCTGGAAGGAGAAGTAAAAAGATCCATCTGCCCAAGTCCCTGTATTCCTTCTGAAATTCATTGGCAATTACTAATATCATAGGTTCTTTGAGTCAAGCTTCAGACTATGGTTTGATATAAGAAATTTATCTCTGTTCCTCACTACAATACTTTATGTCAAACTAACTCACAGATGGTGCGGTAATGCTTTTATATTCCTGTAGTGTCAACTTAGAGCCAAAATTGGCCTTAAGAAAAGTTATAGACCCACATTTGAAACTTACTAGAACTGAAATTCTTTGCCAGCTCCATTAAGTTCTATAAATCAATTCCATAATTAAAGTCAAAGTCATGTCTACACATATTTTCAGGGACTGCCAGTCATTTCTCCCACTGTGAGTTAATGGTTAAAATATAGATTTGTGTTGTTCAGAATTATTGCATTAAACATGGTCATGTATTTATTGACTTTATGTCTAAATGGAAGAACTGAAGGCTACTACACTTATTAAAGGGTAGTGAAAGAAATGAAAGCAGTTTGACTAGTCTTTCAGAGAACTTATGTTTGTGTTATCTCGTCATCTTTTACAAAGTACATTTAGGCTTTAGATATTTAGATTTAATATAATGGTCTATTTTGGATTGCTCAGAGACCAGAGAATGTAGATAGCCCATGTCTAGTGTTCTACCAAACTAGAGAAATAAAAACCCATCTATTATGTTTGTTAAACGATATAGCTTTAACACATACTTTTAAATAATTTAGATACATATTTTTAATTAATAAGTAGTTAAAAATATTTTCCAGACACAGTAGTGTTTTGAGTAGTAAGATACTGAATGACACCCAAACTTTCAGCATTTGAAACCGTGGTTGAAGTTGTGCCTACTGACTCTAAAAGCTGAGTGAATGTGTTACAGCTAGCAGTGTAGTCGGCTAACATATATTACATCGACAGCATGAGTAGGCCTGTGATCACTGTCATTGAGATTACTCTGCATGGTTTTGTTTCTAGGCTGGATATTAGCCAGTTTTGTCTTTTACAATTATAGCTGAAGTTCAAGAATGAGAAGCTTAGATATGTCAATAAAACCAGCGGGTTTTTTAATTTTATTTTTATGCAGATCTGAAAGGAAATAGTGGAAACTTGGTCTGTTGGGTTTTTTTATATCTGATATGTAATGAGACTATTTCATTTAGTATAGGGAAATAACTGAATGCATTTCATTTATTGATTTCCTGCTGGAATTTTATGGAAAAAAAAAAAATACACAGCTTTTTATAGCTAGACAAGCAATTTGAGTTTTTTTCTGCACACTCAAGTGGGAAATGTGTAACCTGAATTCTGTCCAGGATATCTCCATGATAACTCTTTAATATCATTTTCTTTGATAATAGTAACTTTCAAATAGGTTGACATATGCTGTTATATGTTTACAACAGTGAAAATAATTTTTACATTTTTCCAGACTATCAGATATATTTGGTTACTACTTCATTTTTGACTTGGTTACGTTCTTGCATAAATGGGGTTACATTCATGATATTACATAAAAATAAGCCATGAGAGCATGTTTGATGATGTCTGTCTCCTTTTCTGAGTAAAAGAAGGTTTGTTAGTCAAATAGATTGCAATAGTATCTCTAACACCTAATTCAGAAACTATCCTTGTAATAGTTGACACAGGATAAACCCCATGATAAAAAGTGATGAAGTGACTTCCAAAATTGTATTAATTGTAATATGCAGGAGCAAAAGAGAATCTGAAGAGGATACACTGAATCGCATTTAAACCTTAACATACTCTAAAACCTTTTGTCTCCTTTCCCTCACCATGTGACCCCACAATGCTCTTCATTGGCACTCTTGTTCAAAAAGGACAGGTTTAGAACAGAGATGATTATTTTTGGAACATTAATTGTTTCTTGGTTGTTTAGCAAAGATGAAAGTATAACTGAAGTTGTATTAGTACCCACTCTCATAGGTCGATAACCCACTATCATGAATGCTCATTAACAACCTAAACAAAAAAAATCTAGTGCTCCTTTTGTTCAGTGTTTTTTAAGTGCCTTTATTATCACAGAATGACATAGGTTGGAAGGGATCTCTGAAGGCCATATTTTCCAACCTCTATTATGTCAAAACAACTCTGGATATGGCATTTCAGGAATGATATACATGTTAATGCAGGCTTAGGTTCATCATCAAATGTTGCATTTTTCCACCTGAATTAAGATTACTTTATCTGTATATCCATACCCTCCAGCAGATTAGATCTGCTTCTAAATTATGGTTTAAATTCTTCATACTTCCCATTGCATTCCTAAAAAATTGAAATTATTTTATGCTTTTTATTAATTACAATTACTAATTTATTAATCCATAATTAAAATGAATAAATTATCAGTAGAAACTAATGAGAAGTGATACATTATCTAAGAGATTTTAAAAATAGCTCTGAGAATTTAAATAGTCTATAACTCTACGTAATATTATGGAATGGCTTTAGAAGACTGTCCTCTTCAGTTAAATTGTGTGTTTGATTTTTTTTTTAAATACCTCATATTAGCAAATATATTTACAATAAAGACCTTTTGAAGTCAAAGTTCAGATGAGAAAGTATCTGATCCTCCAGAATAATCATAATCTAGAATTATATGTATTTACAGTTGTTAGCGATAACTCAAGCCTCTGAAAGAACAGTTTTTCAAGAATTCACCACACTTTGTTGTTGTTGTTGTTGTTGCAGAATGAAGATAAGCTGCTTAAGAAAGCTGTGTGGAGAAATTACTTTAAAAGCCTTATTTCCATTATTAGGGTGCTTCATCACAATGTAGCATATTGACAGTAGAAAGACAAGACAGTTACCTGATGTAGCATTGATATGATGTGTGTTTCAACAAGGTTGCTGAGTGGACCAGAAAAATTGATTATGCATCTTGTAAGAATTAAGACAGACTGGAGCTGAATTAGCTGAAAGTCTCATCTTGCTTTAAAAAGTAAGGTTGAAAGGATGGAAAGTATGTGAAAGTATCAAAATTATTATTATTATTAGATCTAGGATTCTCATCCAAAAATAGTAATATATTGTAAGCTTCCTGGTTTAAATGGAATAAATATCAATTTTGCAGACAATGAAAACCTTACTTATATATAAAATAGGGAACTACTTATGTCCTTCTTTCATTGCTTTTGTCCAATAGAATATGATATAAACAATAAAATAATTGCTTTTCTCTTTCATGCTAATTGGTTTTACTGGTTGGATTGATACCCTATATGCCTTATCATGCATAACTGGAATAGCAAAGAGGGCTAATGGTGCAAAAAGTACCACTCACACTTCTAAAATTGCCAGCAGTGCCATGACATGACTGCAAAAGTGAATGCTACAATCTGTTCATGTGTATATGAAGACATTATCTGCTCAGGAGAAAACAGGACTGATAGAGTAAAAATTTCTGTGGTTTTGGCATTAAATGCCTGAATCTCATGGCTGTTCCATTAAACAAACCTTTGTTCAGTCACTCTTGAAACTAGTAGTTTCATTTCAGTACTTCCCATTGGCAGGTAACAATACAATGCAAATAAATGTTGCAAAACTGTAACCATCATAAAAGTACAGGGCTTTTCATGTCAAGTATCAACATTTCTTTAGTCCAAATTGAAGATGCAATCAATGGCTTTGATGGAGTTACACTTCTAAAAGGTAGGCAATTATCAAAGCTTTCATTCTTAGCTGAAAAATAATTATGATAAATGTGAAGAGAAAATATGTTATTACACAATCAAATCTCACATAGGATTTTGAACTGACATACCATTTTAAGTAGTTTTAGTTTACATGAGAAGAAAACCATTTGGTTTTCCTCAAACAACATTTTTCTAAGTGTCGTAAGTGCAAAAAACCCATCTAATTAAATTCCTTGAGAAACAATTTCTATTGATTTACTTAGTTGTTAATAAGAACATAGTAACTGCCACACCACATCTGTCAGATCCAGAAATGTTAAATTTTATGTATCCTATATTTCTTGTAGCATTGCAAACTGAAGTACCTTATATCTTGATTTCTGATGCCAGTCTGAATTAGTTTATTGATCTGTACTTCAGTTCATTTTAGAACTTCATTTCTCTTTGTTCCCTGGAGGGTCAAATGTTTTCATCCAGAATCCAAAAAGTATCAATGTAAAGGGCATTACAGTATGTTTTACTATACCAATATGTATTTGGTATATACTCCCTGTATCATGTATAAGAGACAGTCACCTCTAAGTAACAAAATATTACTCTGATTATATAATAACATTGAATTACTTTCAGTTAAGCAATAATGTGAACCAATTGTTGTTTTGAAATTCATATAGAGTTACTTTATGTAATTTACATTCAATGCTATATAGAATATGATATGAAGTATCTACTTGATTAATGTTTCTTGAGGACATTATTTCTAATGATGGTCAAAGTTTTAATGAATTAATTTGACCATCATTATGGGTAATGTGCTGGAGACACATTAATCTAAGTGATATCTTATCATATCCTATGCAGAACTAATTCATCTGAATAGGAATTTGTCAAATTGATTCTGGTTCCAATATGGGAAAAGAATTGATGCCAATTTCGAATCAAACAATGAATACAGTCTGGCATACATTTTTCTGTTAAGAGTTTATGAATTTGGAGGGGATATTTCTCGTAGATAATATAGGTATGTTCCTTCAAGTGTACAAGTGTAAGGAAATGTATGAGGCTATGAATTTTAATGTGTAATAAATTATTCTTTCACTGACTGAAAAAAGTCTGCAGATTACAGAAGATAATCATGTCTCTAATTATGTAACAGTTTCCAAATCATAAATAATACTGCATGTGTGGTATTCAAATCAGAAAATAATAACTTGATTTAGAAGTATCTCCTGAATTAATGGTCTAGTACAAAGTTTTGCTCCTGTTTTTTTCCAGTAGATTGAGATGTTTCATCTATTAGTTAGCTAACTGTATGTTAGATTTCCCAAGTTCACAATCATCGTGGGCTTTCAGCTTAGAGGTTTCCAGTGAAGTAGAATTTGTGATGGACAGAAAAAGGGCCTCTTGCCAGGTACTGCTACATTTTTCTGTATTTGCTTTTTCAATGTTCTGTGGTGCATTTTAGCATACAGCCAATGTGCAGCTCTCCAAACCATGGAGAATTAATGTCAGAGATAAATAGGGAAATTAGCCTGAGCTTCACAGATTCCTTAGACATGAGTAAAAATACCTACAGGGAATTACTAACTATATGCAACAGCATCTTTTGTCTAAAAAGTGAAAAAAATTACAATTGATTTACAGTATATTCCAGTTTGCTTTACATTTGTTTATGAAACAAATTCTAAGGCATATCTCCATTACAAAACATAACTGTATGGTAGGATTATGTTATTATTATTGGTTTAGTTTATATAAAATATCACTGTAGCAATGGAGATCTCAGAACATATACAGTAGGATCAAAAATTATTAGGAGTTTTGAACATATTTTTGCATGGTTGTGAGCCTGGACAATCTACAACAGTCATTAGAGATGGCTGAGCATTTTCCAGCTTCTTGTTCTTTGTCGAGCTCCGTATGTGGAGCATGAAATGGCAAATTAAAGTTCATTATGCCAAAGGAAGGAAAACCTTCCTACTTCAAATAATTTTTAAACACCAATAGCTCTGTTGACTCCATCACAATCAATTGCTAATTATTGTTTAATGGAGTCATTCTCCCATATGGAGAATTGACAGAAGCTTAAAAATTCAGGTTCAGAGAAGTTTGTCAGAAGGACCTGAATGAGAAGCCAGGCAGGATGATCAAAAAAGAAGGAAATAGAGGGACAGCAGACTTGCCAGATCTCAAGAGCCTTTGTGCTTCTGTTTAATTTTCCAGTCCTGTGTTTTCTATCTACTGTACCACCAGTGAGAAGAACTGCTGCTCTAAAATTGGAACTTAGCAATTTGTACGTCCAGGCCCTGAGGGTACATCCAACCTGACTCTCCCTGCAGAGTCCCTGGGGCTCCCCCCATCCTGCCTACAGCCCAGAACCCCCTTTCAGCCCCCTGGAGCTCCCTCTACCCTACCCATGGCACAGGACCTCAAGCCAACCCCCTGGGGCTGCAGGGGGTTGGCTTGAGAATTTAGATTACAATAGAGAGCTCTTCCTGCACTCTTGTCAGCCTGCTAAAAGCCCATTCAGAGGCAGCCCTGACTGCCTCCGTGGCTGAGGGGCTGCTGTGAGAGGCGGGATTTGTGGAGGTCAGGCAAAGCAGGAAATCTCCTGCTCTCTGAGGATGTGACCACTGTGGACTCTGCACACCCACACCAGATAGAGTTGAGAAGGAAAATTAGACGAATACCTTTATGAAAAGCTGGTAGAACAAAATGCAGGAAGAATGAAATTCACGGGCAGAACATGTAGGTATGTTTAGAACAGGCAGCCCTGCTCCTCCCTGGGGCAGTGAGATGGCCCCTGGCTGCCAGGCCCTGCCCTGACTGACCCCTGGAATACTGGGAAAAGCAAAGGATGGATATTCTCTGAAGGAACTGTGGTCTGTGAAGAGCCCATGCTGGAGTGGGTTTATCCTGAAGGATTGTAGCCTGTGGGAAGGATCCAGATGGGAGCAGAGTAAAAGCATGAGGAGGAAAGAGCACAAGAGAGGAGGTATGATGGACTGACCACAATACCCCAATCCCCATCCCCCTGCACCCCTTGGGGAGAGGAAGTTGAGTAGTTGGAAAGGAAGGAGTGAAGTTGAGCCTGGAAGAAAAAGGAGTGAGAGGAAGGTGTTATAGGTATTGTCCTTGTTTCTCACCATCAAACTGTATTTTAATTTGCAATAAATTAAATTTATTTTCCTTAAATTGAGTCAATCTGTTTTGTCCATGATGGTAACTGGTAAATGATCTCCCTGTTTTTACCTCAACCCATGAGCTTTTTTATCTTATTTTCTCCTCATTCTGTTGAGGAGGGGAAGTGAAAGATCAGCTGGGTAGGTAACAGCAGCCAATTAAGGTCAACCTACCATAGTGGTATCACACTAATTTGATGATAAAGAGACTGTGTCAAAGGACTTGCTAAAATTGAGGTACACAGCATCCACTGCCCTTTCCTGATCTAGAGCACAAGTCATCATGTCAGAGAAAGCAATGTGGTTGGTCAGGCGTGATTTGCCCTTGGTAAACCCATGTTGGCAGCTCCCAATCTCCTGGTTCTTCATCTGCTTAGAAATGGCTTTTAAGAGTATTTGCTCCATACTTTGCCATGGATCAAGATGCAGTTGACTGGCTTGTAGTTCCCCAGATCCTCCTTCTTGCCCTTCTTTAAGATCAGTGTGAAGTATACCTTTTTTGGAGGCTGAACATGAGCCAGCAGTGTGCCCAGGTGGCCAAGAAGGCCAACGGCATCCTGGCCTGCATCAAGAACAGTGTGGCCAGCAGGAGCAGGGAAGTGATCCTTCCCCTGTACTCTGCGTTAGTGAGGCCACACCTTGAGTATTGTGTTCAGCTCTGGGCCCCTCAGTTCAGGAAGGACATTGAGGTGCTGGAGCGGGTCCAGAGAAGAGCAACGAGGCTGGTGAAGGGACTTGAGCACAAGTCCTATGAGGAGAGGCTGAGGGAGCTGGGGTTGTTTAGTCTGGAGAAGAGAAGGCTTAGAGGTGACCTCATCACTCTCTTCAACTACCTGAAGGGAGGTTATAGCCAGGTGGG
Organism: Antrostomus carolinensis; assembly: GCF_000700745.2. Classification (NCBI taxonomy): domain Eukaryota; kingdom Metazoa; phylum Chordata; class Aves; order Caprimulgiformes; family Caprimulgidae; genus Antrostomus; species Antrostomus carolinensis. The sequence continues at coordinate 18,449 of NW_010310351.1, read as the reverse complement.
GGTTGGTCTCTTCTCCCAGGCAACCAACAATAGGACAAGAGGGCATGGGCTCAAGCTCTGCCAGGGGAGGTTTAGGTTAGATGTTAGGAAGAAATTCTTTACAGAAAGGGTAATCAGGCACTGGAACGGCCTGCCCAGAGAGGTGGTGGATTCACCATCCCTGGAGGTTTTTAAAAAGAGATTGGACGTGGCCCTTAGTGCCATGATATAGTAATTGGAGTTGGATCAGGGGTTGGACTTGATGATCTTGGAGGTCTTTTCCAACCCAATCTATTCTATGATTCTATGATTCTATGATTTTTTCCAGCCATCAGAAGCCTCCTCCAGTTGCCATGACCTTTAGAAGATGAAAGCGAGTGACCTTGTAATGATGTTGTTCAGCTCATTCCACACCCATGGATGCATCGGATGTGCTCCCATGGATTTGTGTGTGTTTAAGCAGATTAAATATTCACTATACGCTGTTTTCCTCTGTTGTGGGTAATGCTTCACTGCCAGACACTGCCGGCAGAGTCAGAGACCTGAGAGGCTCAAAGTGAAACCTTACCAGGGACAACTGTGGCATAAAAGGCACTGAGCGCCTCAGTCTTTTCTATGTCCCTTCTTGCTAGATTCCCTGTCCCACGTTTAACTTTGCCCTCCTCTTGCTACTGACATACTTAAAGAAAAACTCTTTTGCTGCCTTTGACCTCCTTTTGAGTATGAAAATGTCAAATTGAAGTAGCATTTAGTTGGGATACAAGATTATCACCCTGTGATATATCAGCACATTAAAGGGTAGACAAGCACAAGTCTACTCATCTTTTTAACTGGCAAGAAGCAAGCTGTTCCTAAACCCATTTAGAAGGTACCAAATCTAATAATGCTTTGCCACTCACAAGGTGTAGAAAACTAATTCTACACAAGTTATACCCTTTGTCTCTGTTAAAAAAAAAAAATTATGCTTCCCAAACAAGTCATATATTTGTCATAGGATTACACAGAAATTCAAAACAGGTATCTAATGTTGGGAGACATGAAAAATAGGTCTAGGAAAATACAAAAAGGTGGTTGTTTGTGTGGATTTGAGGGTTTTTTCCTGAAAAAAAAAAAATAAAAAATCACCATTTGGCAGGATTTCTAGATAATGTTTAGAAATTGTGACCCCACTGAAGAACCTGGCATGCAACACTCCTACTTTCGGTAGAGATGGGCTATGGCCTGTCTGTCAAGGCAAAGAGTTTTTGAACATCACACATGAGACTTGTACAACCAAATGAGAAATCAAACGATTACCACCTCAGTCAGCAGCTTATTTGGTGTGATGGCTGATCTCTTATTTCATGCTAGTTATTATTGTAGCTCACATAAATGCAATCTCTCTGCATGTACAACTATGTTTATTACTTTTACTGACTACTTGGCACATATGCCAGTCTCTTTAAAAATCTGTTTGATGATCTCTTGAGCTTGTTTTTAAGTTAGTCAAAAAATGATTCTACATATGTTGTAGTAATCTAACAAAAAACCCTGAAGAACACAAATGAAAATGTCCTTATTTCACATTCTGGCACGCTAATATAATACTCTTCCATTTAAAGTGTATATTATTTTCAAAAAAATTCCATTTACAAAAAGCTTCTTTACACCAGAAGTTGTGTAGCTAATACAGAAGGTTTTTCCTGATCATTTGCCACAATAATTCTGTTTAGAAGCTCATAAGAAACAAGTATGTTTACATACAGAATTAAATAAAAATAATAGAGAAGGAATATTAATAAATATTAAAGGTGAAAAAGTTGCTTAAAAAAATGAATTATCATCAGGAGCAGCAGTGTACCTTTATAGATATATCTCAATCAGAGCATATTAACTTTCAGCTTCTTGAAACATACACTCAAATATCATTGTCACCACATACAGTATTTACTTTTACTTAATAAGGCTGCAACAGCTGGGGGTAAAGGCTTAAAGAAAATATTTTTATTTTGTAACAAAAATTAGAAATTTTATCATAGATTCCCAGTGCTTTCACTTGTGTGTTTAGATTTCGAGATCAGATTTTCAGGACTTCACCTCTCAAAATGTCTTTATTTTAATATGTTTTATTAAAGCTACATTACTTTGAAGAAATTTTATTTGTGATTATGACGTATTGTTCTCCTGCTATTATTTGTATCTGTATCTTAATATATGCAACATATGTTGTATCAAATCAGTCAACACCTCTGCTACATGAAAGTGATTTATCAAATCCTCAGGACATTTTAATGATTTAAGGTATATAATATTCAGTTATACCAAAAATTTTAGCTTTTCTATTTTGCCTTGTCCTGTGTTGCGCTATTGATACCTACAGAATCTTATGGTTTTGTAACATAACATAAAATAGAAATACAATTTTTGAATAGCTAAAACTACAAAAAAATACTGAATTTTAATTCTCATACACATTCCTGGTTGATGCTGTTGGACTGACTTAAAAATTACACCATAATCCCTCCCAACAAAGTCATTTTTATTTGTCTAATCAGGAGTATAGCATAATAAAATAAGCAGAAATTGTAATGAGTCAAAGAGAAGACAGATGTTGAAAATATATTTTAAAAAATGTATTTTCAAAATAAAATTATTAGTACTGAGGTTAATATTATTTCAATATATGTTTCTGTAAAAACACATTTTAAATGAAAAGTAATTTTGTCAAATGTCAAAATTTGAAGGAAAGGGGCATCCTGGTTCTTTAGCGTATTTTCTTTAAAGTCTTTTTATATGTACACATTAATTCATAAACTTTTCATAATCCATTCATAATAGAAACAATTTAAACAAAACATGAATTATAACTTGTATATTCAAATATTTTTAATATATGAATGAAAATAATTGAAATATATTTGTTTCATTTTCGCTTAGTTTGAAATCAACGTTGGTATAATGTCAAATAGTTTTATTACCATACAAAATAGAGCAGCTTTAACCTAGCTGTTTCAAACACTCTAAAGAAGCATGGCAGATCCAAACTGAGTCCACCTCAGGAAGTTTTTATTATGATCAAAGTAATGCTGTGCATACGTCCTAAGTGCACCCCAAATTTTAGCCGGAGACTTTGAAGCTTATGAATGATTTTTTTTTTTTTTTTTTTTTTTTTTTTTGAGCAAAGTCAAATATTTACTTGTAAGAGAGTAAGAAATAAGGAAGAAATATTGAGTTATGACCAGCTAAAATACTGAAATACGAGTTTGTTTGGTTTTGGTTTGGTTTGGTTTTTAAATGCTTGTAGTCTCTTAATTTTTAATATCTCCAACATAATTTACTAAGGGAACTTTTGTTTGAGAGTTAAGTCAGCTGTGATCTGCGGAAAAGACAGGGAAAGTGGAGAGCAAGGTCACTTTCTCTTATATTGTCTCTTGCACACATCTGGAGAAGGGAATGAAAGAAAGAGAGAAAGAGGTCGAAAAGGGTGTACAAGGACCAAATGAAATGGAATTAGGACTCCGAGAAGCACAATTTCCACCTTTCCTCTTCACTTGCCCTTTCTCTCCCACACTATGCATCTTTACCTGTCTCACTCCTAGCATTTCTAGAGTTTTCCACTCTGTCATTTCAGAAGAAAAAAACACTCCTGTCAAAGAGTTTTTTTTCCAATACATGTATATTTTGAATGTCTGCACAAGTATACCTTATTTGTAAAAGGGTCTGACATTATATTTCCTTGTAAATGCCACTTTTATCTCTGGCCTTTGTAAAATTAGCATGAAAGAGTGAACCAAATGTGTCAATTAGAAAATTTCATTGTACCTTGCGATAAATAATCCTGCTTCAAAATACCATACAGTTACAGGTTAAATTATAATCTTACTGGAGGTTGGCGTGGGAGGATATCTTTCCAAACTTTTGAAAAAGATGGAAAATGCCAGGGCTTTTCACTCTAACTTGTGATCTTGCTTATTTGCTATGTAATAAGAAATTCAGATTTTAATATCCATTACTTTAGGAACCTGTTATATCTCTAACTATACAATCATTCAGGTGTCATTCATTGTACAGAGTCCTTCAGCCTGTTCCTTTAAGTTTTACTGAAAGTAGTTCAGTGATATTTATCTTCACTGTGTATGAAACAAAACATGTTGACTGAATACCATCCTACCAAGGCTGTAAGTGATCTAAGTAAGAAAAAACACAGGATGAATCAAGTCAACATCCTTCCCACCTCCTGTTATAGATACAAAGCTCAAGAGATCTCTTGAAATCTTATGCATCATTCAGTTAATAACCTCAGTAACAACATGGGGAGGACCAAACAGGCAGTCATTATCTTGCTAAAGAAAACCTTAACTGATTTCAAAAAGGGAGAGGGGAAAAATATCTGATTCTGAAGTAACTACATATATAGAATAAATTAGAATTATAGGCCAGTTTTAGTTTTGATATTTTTAAACATTCAGGTTTTTGTTACTGCAATTATAATAACATTCTTCGAATAGAAGAAACTCAGGCTAGAGAAACTTTCTAGAGTGAGACAGACAGACTAAAAAACTCAGTGCCTCAAGGACACTGCAGCACAAGCCGACAGCAGGCCACTCCTCAAGGACAACTAAGGGAAATAATTTTCCCAAGAAACCTAGACAGGGCACTGTGGAATTTGTCTTCACAATACAGCCACTGAAAATTGCCAGAAATGGAAAATTAAGCTGGAGGAAAGTATCCACCCTTCAAGGACACAGTGAGCAGGAAAATTCTTTCTGAAGCCTTTTTATTTCTGATGGTCTTATTCTGAGCTTTTAACTTTAAAAATAGTGTGATTCTAGTTTCTGAGCAAATTAGCACTTTTTAAAGGTTCAGACAGTTGATGTGCTCTGGGTGCTTGCCTCAGGGAAAAGGTCCAGGGTAATGCACCTTAAAGCTCTGGATGCCAGGATTCCATCACAGCATGAAGAGTTCACATTAGTGCACCAAAAATATATATTTGCTATGAATAAATGAGACAGTAATACCACAAAACTTTTAGCACTACAACTTATTAAATGTTACTTGTACTCTTGATCACAGTCTCTGCTCTTGGATACTATCTCACTTCAAAGTAAGTGTCTTCACACACTGAAGCAAACTAAAATAAGTTGTGTGAAAATCAAATTTTACATTATGTCATAGGCTTTTTATAAAGAAAACATACTTGGTAACCATTTCTAAAAATTAGCAACTTTTTAATATATATACGGACTTGTTAGCAAAATTATTAATCTTCCTATAAAGTGAGAATTTATATTTTATTTTCACATAAATTAAGAAAAATACTAGTTCAAGAAAAAGCTGTGTGAGAAGAAGAGTATATAAGCAGTTTTACAATATATGTATAATTCAATTATTAAGAACCTATGAGAAAGTAAACAGATAAGGTTACAAGTAATACTCTTTATCTATTAAAAATAACTAATTTTCTACTTGGGTGGGACTAAATTAGCTCTTTTGGAATGCATCCTTATCAGTTGTTCATACTCTGGAGCACATACCAGCACAAATAAACCGCCAGAGAAATATTTTGTGTAATAAAACTTTCAGTAGCTGGATACTACTGTGATTGGAAGAGTATATAAAAATCTGTGTAATAGGCAGCAGAGATGGAGAAAATAACATGAGCAGGAATCCAATTAAGCCAACTTGCAACAACCAAGAAAAGCAAGGCTTTTCTAAACTGTAGATCCAGGGAGAACTAAAAAAAGGCTGCAGGTTGTAAACTAATACAATGTGGATTTTGGAATTTGGAATGAACCATTCTTTCAACCCATTCAACTTAAACTTCCAAAGATAACAAATTTACATGTCATCATCATGAAACACTTAGAAGATTGGAAAGCCTCCCAGAGAAGGCAGTAGGTGTATTATCAGATCCTATACAGACATCTCAACCTGTCTTGTTTTAGTGTCATTACAGAGCAGAACATGAGATAATACCCAACTTATTTTCCCCTCAAAGCTCTGACCAATGAACTGTAATTAAAATGCTTAGCAGTTAAAAGGAAGGAATAATAAAAAACCTCCTTTTTTTTTGCTTTTTATTAGGAATTAAACTTAAATTTAAAGGGAAATTTAGAATTCCATCAACGAAGTGCTTTTGTGCCAATAAGTGTCAACTATAAATGTTGAATTTGTCAAAAAATGTTGGGAAATGAACCAAAACTTCTTAAGCAGAAGCTTATATAAAAAGGAATTTTCCATTTTGATTTAAATGTGCTTCTCAATTTTATTCTGTCAGGTTGTCATGTCTGCTGTTGCTAAGCAGTGGATTTTTGTATGATCATACAGATTTAATGTAAGCATCAACATCCTCTGAAATTTTCAGATCATAAACTCTATCCTTTGTTCTCTACATGTCAGTCCATTGTCACAGAATCACACAGAATCACAGAATGTTGGGGATTGGAAGGGACCTCGAAAGATCATCTAGTCCAATCCCCCTGCTGGAGCAGGAACCTAAACGAGATTACACAGGAAGGCATCCGGGCGGGTCTTGAATATCTCCAGAGAAGCAGACTCACAACCTCCCTGGGCAGCCTGTTCCAGTGCTCCGTCACCCTCACTGTAAAGTAGTTTTTTCTCAAGTTTAAGCGGAACCTCCTGTGTTCCAGCTCATACCCATTGCTCCTTGTCCTATCGTTGGGCATCTAGAAGTGATATTAACTTCCTAAAAACATATGAGACTCCTTGGTTTTGTGCTGAAGATCTTTTCATATAGCAAAACTTTTTGAACTGTACATATCATAGAATCAGAGAATACCAGGTTGGAAGGCACCTCAAGGATCACCTGGTCCAAGCTTTCTTGGCAAAAGCATTGTCTAGGCAGGATGGTCCATCACCCTGTCCAGCAGAATCTTAAGTGTGAAGTGTTGGGGAATCCACCACTTCCGTGCGGATTCCCATGGCTGATTGTTCTCATTGTGAAACATTTTCCTCTTGAGTTCAATTGGAATCTCCCCAAGATTCTGTGATTCTATGATTCTGTGATTAACTTGTACCTATTACACCACATCTTTCCCATAAGTGTCCTTGTAAAAAGGAAGTATCCACCTTCTTTGATGCCACCCTTTAAATACTGGAACATGGTGATTAGGTCATATATGTTTATATATTTTTGTGTAGACATACAAATACTCATTTTAGACAGTAGTTGTGTCTTGGTCTTGTGTTTATCTGATAACATTTTCAAGCTTTCCATCACACATTACAGCTAAATATATTTTCCTCTAAGATGCTAAACAACTGATGTATAATCTAGCTGGATTGGAAACTCATTCGTTCAGTTCAGCATTCCCTTTTCATAAATGCTTCCAAACCTTGGAAGTATTTGCTGTCATTAAGACATTAAAAGTGAATGGCTTGTCCTTCCAGTCCTTCTATCAATAAATGACCAAAATGAAATCTACAGTCATAGGCTCAAGAGATCTACTGTTTAGGATAAAGTGTCCATTTAGCAGCTTTCAAACTCTTATTCCCCAGAGGAGGTGAGAAATCAATATTCAGGAAGTGTGCACTGCCCAACAACCAAACTCTTATCTCATGCTTGTAAACAGGTAGCATTTGCAGCCTGACCTATTTGTTTATAATCAGATAGAAGGATCCTGTTTTTTCTGTGGATATACAGTTCTCAGCAGAGAGCCAAAAATCTGAGACTGCAGATGATACAGGAGAACATAGAAATGAGACTCTGTCTCACCATTTAGGAAAGCTGAAATATCCCAAGTTGGGGGTTTGTGTTTGGGTATTTTTGTTGGTGGTTTTTTTTATTATTGTTACTATTATTATTACAGACAGCATTAGGAGTGCAGCATCATGAAACCTCTCTTATGTATCTTTGATAAGGTTAACCTAGGTAAGGGAAACAATGCACTGCAGAAACAGCATGAAATTTCATTGACACTATTTTATCTTGCTTTTCAGTAAGGCTGCACAGTCTGCAATGCAGGTTCTCTCCCCAGAGATCAGGGCAGAGGGAGGGGGTTGTAAAATAACTGAAGAGCTCATTCAGTAGATTAATGCCAGATACCACGGAAAAAGGGGGAAATTCCAAACACCTTTTTAAAATTGAGAACTCATTATGAAGAGAATAATTTACCTTCTTTCAAAAGTATAACCTATGCTTAAACCTGGCTTTATCACTCTCCAGTATGTCTTGCTTGTTTAGATTCCAACAAAAATCAAACTTCCTAGTAGTGCATCTGATCACCAATAATCAAACAGGTGAAAAACAACAAGTGTTTACTTAATCAATTAGTGAGAACTGAAGAATACATTTGTATCTCCTCATAGCCTTTTGGAAAAGGCCTTATTCTCTTTTGCTATTGCTTCTTATTTGCTCCTTCCAATCAGATGCCTGATATAATGATTCGCTTATGGAGAATCAATATTTGGCTAAGAGTCATTTATATTATCCTTATGAACACGCAGAAGCTTACAATCTGGGAACAGTGACTTGTTTTCTTTTTTTCATTTTGCTCTGACATATATTCTTGTGATTTCATCTCATTTTCATATTTAGAATTAAAAAGGAATAATTGTGAGACACATTTTCCTTCTGCTGAAAACTCATGAAAAATAATCATATCTTAACCTTGCTTCGCTAGTCTCTATACTTCTTGGTAATATGTGAAATCTGCTGGTCCCAAAAGCAAAAAGTTATGGTACTTCTGAAAACATTCTATGTTTATGACGACTTAAGTTTGCTTCTGCTCTTTCTAATTTTCATCTAGCCTTTGTATGTTTCAGTTCATGGTCTCATTCTAATGCTTTTGCTTAGCTTATATATTAATCAAAAAAAAAAAAAAAAAAAAAGCTTGGATTCATACAATAGTTTATCCTTTTCCATGTTGCATTTAACATCCTTTTCTACGTTGCCTTTTTACTCCTTATATTTCAAATGCTGCTTAATATAGTAAGGTCTCATGTGGAGTGTAAATTTTTAGGTTTCTTACAATTGCTGTGTAAGTCCATTGCTAATATTTCTTCTGAGTCTTAAAAAAAAATAAAGGGGGGTTGGATCAACACTGGAAGCTTAATAGTATGTGTAATTACTACTATTTCCTTATTTGTTTAGGAACTGACTAACTTTTATGTAAAAACTGAAGCACACATATATACTTATATATGTATGTGTGTATATATATATAAAAAAAATCTCTGAAGGAGCTTGTTCCATGCATTTAAAGCTGTTAAGAAATTATATGACAAAATACATCCTAGAATACAAAGAGGGAATATTCCAATCAAATTGGCTGCCAGAAATTTTCAAAAATGTGTATGATGCTAGCTTCTGCTACAAATTTAAAATAAATATTTTATTAAGCCTTTTGATTTAAGTGTTCATAACTTTCACATTTCTCTTGTTTGACAATTTTAAGTGATATAAGTATTAATATATTTATACAAAGAAGAAATTTGGTTTTGTATGTAAGCTTTAACTTTACTGTGTATGAAATACTATGGTGCTGGAGAGCTGAGTGATGAGTTTTATTCTCAGTAAAGCTTATCTTAGTTTGCAAAAATGTTGAATGTACAAACATACTACTGCTAGACTACCTTTTTAATTGTAAACTTTTAACCTGGTTGTACATAAAGAAATACTGAATGTGCTTTCGGCTGCATAAGTATCATATGCACTGTACAGAAATATAAATATTACACATATTGCTATACACGTATAGCAAATTAAGATAATGATAGCTATTTTTATCTATCTCCTAATTCCACCTATAAGAAAGGATTTTTAGTCACTTATTACTAATCCAGGAGCTTCTAACCATCCTCAGTGTGCTAATTGCAGTTGTCCAGTCTTCTGTTATTCGTAATACAGTACAGAAAGAGCATTTTAAAATTGCTTATGTAAGCTCTTGGATTCTATGAAATCAATTTAATTACATGTTGTTAATTAATGGCATTTTCCACACCTGTCTCCACAGGCTAAACTATTTTTTTCATTTGATTTGTATGTAACAATGCTATACCATGAAGACTGTGTAAATTCAATCTCTTTTCCAAATAAAAGGTATAGTTTTATAGGTTATAACTTTGCTGTCCATTTCTCAGACCAGAGGATATTAATATAATAAGAACAATAAGATTTTTTTTTTTTAAAAAGAGTCCAGAAATTTCTTTCCCCAGAGACTAAAGAAAAAAATTATGGGGCTAGATTTTTTTTTTTTATTCTGGTTATAACAAATTCCATTCTCATAAGAGGGAGAAAATGGTATTAAAATCTTAAACTAAACTGACATACACCTGAGGAATTTAACAAACTGTCATGGAGTTAGTCCCATCACACCAACACCAAGGATTTGGTATATGGATTATCTACTGTTTGTATTATTATGCTAACTTTTGTCTGAGTGTGCTAATTGGCTGTAAGGCCTTAAGTTACTGACATTAGACTTTTAATGAGAATATCACATTTTCATCTACAGTTGCTCTGTAGTTCAAATTATATGGAAAAGAACAAGAACTCATGTAATACCAACACATTGTTCAGTAAAACATTTCAATTAACCAAAATCAACATGCTTTGGATAACATTACAGTCAAAGAAAAAATTGTGAGCATTGTACAGAAGTTAGAATATCCAATAAAGATATGAAAGGTGCCTTATCTATCATGTATTCCACACACTATGAATTACAGTTTCATGAAGTACAACACACCTGTCTAGAGAAAGAAAATATTACTGTATTTATTTAACATATTAACATATTTTTGCAGCTTTTGGTCACAAGGGGATATATTCCTGAGAACTGAACAGAGCCAAGAGAGCTGAACAAGCCAAGGCTACCACGTCAACAGTTGCTGTTTACTCTGTTCTTCATTACAAGCTTGCAGTGTTCTGAACACTTGGATTTGTTTATGTCACAGGTATTCACTTTCCCTTCTCAATTGTTTTGTTGAAAAAAGACACAGTCTTTTAGTTTAGAAAAATAGTGTATGTTTGTGTAAAAAAAAAATGAATTACAAATTTTCACAAAAGATTGCAGAGCTACTTCATGATATATTCTCAATAAAAAGACAACTGCTGAAGTCTACAAAGGCATGTTATGTACCACCGAATCTTTTGCAAAAAACTCAATCATTTGGAGTCACCAGCACTGGAAGATGTCACTGCATTGTGATGAAATAAACTTTCTATTTCCTTTTTTTTGACAGAAGATCTTGTGAGTGGTTTGAATCCAAGGATGTACCTTGAATTGTGTAAGGTTCCGAGAAAGTGATGTTTGTAACATTCTCATAAAATATGGAAATGTGGTTGATGAAAATATGCAAGGAATAAATATGACTCTAAATCTGAAGTTGAAGATTACATTAAATATCTGAAGCATTTCTGAAGATAATATGAGGTTGGAGTTAATCACATTAGATAACAATGATACAATTTCAAATTCATTTAATTTTAGAAATATTTTGCGGAAACAAAATGAAATTCAGTGAAAAATAGAAAATACTGCGCATCAAAGGAGAAATCAATATAAAATAGAGACTTCTGAAACAGCAATACGGCAGGAAAGACTTGGAAAAATATAGAGTAAAACTGTCACACTTCACAGTACTAAGGTCATAGCTGAAGCATGGCATTCTAATACTGTTCAGAATAAAGCTTTGATTTAACATTTATAATTGTTTTCCTGCAGAGGTAGACAGAATCATTTGAGAATTATAAGTGATGCTTTAAGGGCCTTGTTTAGACACAATATTAAGAATGGAAACGCAAAACAAAAAGGAAAAACACACCAGCTCTTCTAGTGATTATGGAAAGCTGCTTAACACAACTAACACAGAGAAAAGCTAGAGAATCTCTCTGTAATTTGGAAATAAAATAGCTTTTTTTCATGGATTTCTAATCTTCAGAGTTCTGAATGAGAAAACAGTTCAAACATACTCTGTTAATGGAGGAAAAAAAAATCTTATATACTCTGTTAATGGAGGAAAAAAAAATCTTATTTCTGCCCAGTGTTAACCTTATTGTCCAGCCAAACGAAAAGAATGTGAGAGAAGCTAGGCATTACAACAAGGGGAAAAATATCACAAAAAACCCTCCAAACCAACAAAAAAACAAACAAACAAAAACCAAAATGAAACAAAACAAAACAAAACAAAAAAACCCCAAGGTATTGTGAGGAAAGCACACATTTTCTCAGGACAACTGGTTGCTAATCAGCTGGTAACAGTAATTAGTATAAAGGCCCAGAAGATGCGGAAATGAACCAATACTGAAATAATTTTTTAATTTATTGAATTTCTTCAATAAAACTCAAACTTTTTACACCGTATAATATCACACTTGTTTATCTTAACCTAAAATGCCAGTAATATTTTTTAAAATACTAAAATTCAGTATCCTCTGAGATTTGATCCTGTAAATTCAGAACTAACATTGTAAGTTATATAGATACTGGGTAAACATCAATAAATTATACTAATAGTTTCCTTTTGTATTCTTTAATGGATTAAATTTGATTATAAAAACAAGCACTAATATAAAATATTTGTATGTACCAGCAATATTCAGTGTTTAGATATATGTATACTATTAGTTCTTGAGGTATTGGACAAGACTAAGATATGTTGATGGGCAGGCTTCATGTCTTGTATGAGACTAACATGACCATATTCAGTCTGCAGATGTTGCTCCACAAGCACCAAGCAGTTTCACAGCCAAATAAGTCTCTTTAGGAAGAGCATCGTTATGTAATTCGACAAAACAAGTACCCTGTTAGATTTTGATTTGAGGATAGATACATTGAGTTTAACTGAGGTAACTGTATTATACCAAATTAGTCAAGATATTGCTGTCATTATTCTGAGAGAGATTCTTTGTCCCAGTCAATTTCTTATGCTGCTGTGGTAGTACAAAAGGAGTAAAACTAATTTTCAAGCCTCCCTTCAGGATGGAAAATTACCAGCCAAATACACCACTGCTTCTTATATCTCCATAGCACTCTGCACAGGGTGAGCATCAAAAACAACTTTTAGGGGAGAGTATAATAACTTAAACTCAGGCTAATATCAGCTGCAGGAGACCCCAGTTCAGCTGGAGAGATGACAGACAGCTGGGGAAACACCAATCAGCTAATACAAATTAATTCATGACCTAGAGCCTGAACTATGTTACAGCAGTTAGTTAATGAGCTATAAAAGGAGAAATGGAGATAAGGGAAGGTACCCAGGGGTGTTAATTGCAAGCAATTTAACTCTACCTTTGGAAAGTGGAATGATATCAGCTATTTGTTTGGTGGAATTCCACATAAACAGATCATTTTTTGGGGGAAAAAAAAAATAAATCATTGTTTAAACCTATTTTTTTCTGACTTTTCATATCTTAATTCACGTTCTCTAATTTTAAATGGTGATCTAGAGGACTGGGATTCGACCACTTGTCTAAAGTTTTAAGAAAGTGGGAACTTACATCTTGGTACCCAAAGTGGTTTTAAGTGTAGCTTTGGTTGACCCTGTTGTTTGACATGAAGATCACAGTTGCTTCAATATGACCAGAAGAGGAGGTAGCTATCCACTTTTGTGTAGAGGTGGTTTTGTTTGTGACAATATGAAAATTGACACAAAGGCAAGTTTAGCAATACCTAAAATTCATACAGAAATATTTTTTTCTGGAATATCTTTCAATTCTGTGGCATAAAAGCCAAAAAGCTTTGCAGTAGACATTCTTGTACTACTAAAATTGAATATTTTATCATAACGTATTAATGCAGTTATTATTCTCATGTTTGTTATACCAGTAACAAACAATGCCCACAGGAGTTGACCATTGCTTATATGGGTATGAATGAGACTAGAATCAGTGTTGTATATGCAAGGCATAATTAAGAAATTAATCCACATTAACTTAGTAAACATTTAAGAACTGTAGATATGTGAAAAACATAGTAATATTAAAATAACAAGTAAATATACCATCATTCTATGCTCCCTTGTGTCAAGCATACAGAATTATGGAATATATGATCTCACAGGAATTCAAACACATTAATTACTACATAAATACAACAAAAAATAAGTCACAACAGCTTTATTTTCCTAAAAATCACACATTCTTTTCTATATGTAGTTAGAAGTACCATTCTTGTTTATTACAATTCATTGCCATGTGCTGTATATCATACATAATTCTGGGTTATTAAATTCCTGAAGCATGCAATACAACGAACTTAATAGATTTTATGCAAATCATTATATAACAAAATAAGAGCAGATGGTCCTCATCACATCAGAATCTTTCCATAACAGTTTCATATTTTGTTTAAATTAAACAAAACATAAAGGTACCTCTGTGGCACCTAACTTATTTTAATTTATTCTACCCCACAGTTTTTCTTTCAGTTTTCCTATTCCTTTTTATAGCATTAAAGTAAAATATTTGTTCTAATGTTCCTTAGATATTTAGTTGTTTACTGTTTCTGAATTGTGCTGAGAACCTATGCAGATATTTGCTTATTCCTACTTTTCCATCAGAAGGAAAACTATTACTATCGATAGAGTACATAAGTCATCTCACAGAATTGGCTAGAGGACAGAAAGCAAACTTTACACGGGGAATCTTAAACTAGTATCTTTTTAGCTCTGTTTCTATAAAACTCTATGACATGTCTCTTAAAACTCGCTTATTTTACATTCTCCCTGCCACCAGCAGTGTCAGAAGATGAATGGTAGATCAAATCAAGCTAGAAGAAGTTACAAAAACAAACAAACAAAAAGTTATTGGAAGTAAGGAAATGAGAAAAAGAGCAATATAAGTTTCTTCTATCCTGAGAGATTTTAACAGCATATCTGAGGGAGGTCTCTCCTGTTGCCATGTAAAATTTTTTTTATGATCTTTTATAAATATTGCAGCAAATGTTCCAAAACTATGTCTGATACATATCCATTACTTTGAACTTCCTCAATAACAAAGTAGTTTTGTTAATAAGCAATGAATGAAGCCGGATACAGGCTATCAAAAGCTGTTGGAAAAACATTCTTCTCAGTCCTGTTTTGAACAAAGATGCATAATACTCTAGGTTCATCTTTTCAGGATCTATTGACTTATACTATCACATACTGCAATTTTTTCAGGAAAATTCTTCCTTTCACTTTATTTTTCAAGTCTAGAAACTATTTTTCTGAGAGCCTCTGTAAGCTTACTTGATCTATCTTTACAATTTTTCTGTAAAGGAATACTGTAATTTAGGGAACTAAAATACTGGGCAGTATACTCTACTGAAAGCGGTTCAACAGGTGCAAGAGCTATAACAAACATAGTTGAAATTCAGTAACTTTCACCTTTCCCTCTTTCCTTCCTTCGCTGCTTTCTTTTTTCTTTTAGTTCTCTAAAACCCTTAGCTAAGAATAATACTATTCCAAGATATATGATCATATAATAATTGGGGAGATGAGAAAGCCATATTCCCAGTTATGATTCTAGACAGAGGGCAACCCCGTTAACAGTTTTGCCACTTAAAACAAAAATGTCAATTTTCTAGCGTAACTTTGATGCAACTACTTGAGTGTTTTCATATTTTATTAGGATTTTGACTGAAATGATACTATGTATTCTGTAATAGAAGTTGTATTTTTTCTCCATTGCAGCATAATTCAAGACAATTTTCCCAGAAGCTGTATCTCAGCATCTCAGGTTTTCTAAATACTACTAGAAAGTGGAAAAAGTAATTGCCAACAGTTTAATCAACAGAAGCTACAGAATTTAAATCCCCTTGTTTTCAGGGAAAATAAATGCTCTCTGATTTTCTTAATATAAGGGAATAATTATTAACAAGTTCAGGGAAACTGGTAATCCCAAGAACTAATCCTGCTGTAAATTCTTATGAGATTGCACCTTGTTTACTCTGCCTGCAAGGGTACATTCACAGTTAATAGCAATTACTGGTCAACACAAAACTAATAGTGCTGATAGTAATAGAACAGCGGGGTCTGAAATGGAGAAAAATACATTACCAAATGCTTTTCCTCTTCAACAGCTGGATAACTCTACCCCTCAAAATAGGAAGAAGAGGAAAAAAATATCTGGATATAAAAATTCCTTATGACTTTTATTCTCTTAAATTCCGGAAGGCTCTCAAATCTACCCTAACCTGGATGCCAGAAGCTGTCCTCTCAGTTAGCAGAAATAATACTTTTTATACCTCTGTCCCTTCCTCCCTCCCTCTACCTACTCCTTATTAGTGACAAATTTTCCAGCTTCCCCTTAGCAATTGTGTGAGTTCAATTGATGGTACCCTGCTGTAAAAGAAACCAAAATGTCTGATGTCGTATAAAATATATTAGGATGATATCCAAACCAATTTTTATAGTGTAGAAGGTCAATGGGTATTTTTATATTTTATATATAATTGACACTTTTAATTAATTAGAATCCCACAGACTTTACATACCGTAAACACTGTGGTGCTATTTATTTTTCCTGTCAAAAACATGTAAATTTTAATGTCATCCAGATGATTTGAGCTATAACAGAAAAATGTGTACAGCTGAGATTGAGAAATGCTATTCTGAAGGTGTGGAGTTTTGCTGAAGCTCATAGAAATAAATTCTGCTATCCATATAGACTAAATAGAGGAATAGCCTTATGTCCTTCTGTTTAAACATAGCGAGACATACCACCTCAAAACTCATCTGTATGAAAGATCAGAAATTTCAACTATGCTAATTAAATGACTTAACTGATAGTTAGACAGAAGCATAGTTGTAGACACTGACTTGGTTCCAACATATTTCCTGTACATATGAGAAAAGGACAGACACTTCCTTAAGTGTGCTAGCTAAAACGAACAAGATCTCGAAAATGTAAAAAAAAGCTGAAGAGACATGTTAATGCCTGAAAAAAATGTATTGCAACTGTAGGCAAATATAGTATCACCTATCGTTTAATTCTTGATCTCTGAAGCAAAAGAGAAACAGAAATTTGCTGAAAAAATATTAACTGTATTACCAATTTGATTAACAACTTGAACAAGAGAGGTAATAGCATTATTGCTTCCTTTTCAGGTAGGCTGTGAAGTCCAAGTTTGAATAATGAAGCAGAAAACAAACAAGCAAAAGCCTTATAGGGCTCAAAACATTTCTAGTTACTTATAGGTTGACCAAGTAAGTATTTTTGCAATGGATACAGTACATGCATTTGAAGAAAGTTGATTTTCTCCACAGGAGAAGGTGTATTCATATCCAGAAGCTAACGTTCCTCTTCACTATGGAAAATTAAACCCAATATTTTCCTTTACCTTTCAGAGATGGTAATAAAGTCTTCCTGACCAGTAGAGGAAGACTAACAGTGAGTACTTCTGAAGATTCCACTTAAATTCTTTTCATTCTACAATAATGACTTTGCATTTTTTCTTGAGTTTCTGAAATACTCTCCTCAAACTTTAGTATTTAATGGTGAGTGAGATCTTATGATATTACCTCACAACTTCCCCACTTCTTTTCCCTTTCTTTTGTTACTGATTAGCATCTATTCTTACAGCTATCAATTTTATGGCTTCAATATATGTACATAAAAAAGACAGGAAATAGTAGAGATGTGTGTAACAGCAAGCAGGTCACACAATAGACATGTAGAAATCTTGCTTCATAGTGTTCATTCATTTTTCATTGGCTGTTAGATCCTGCCTCTTGATCTAAGAATCTGTCTTTTTGTATCGACACTGTCACACTTCTGTGGGGTTTTTTTTTACAGTTTTCTAGGACATTTTCCAATAAATTTAGACAAGCATACATGTCATGCAGGCTTGCATATAAGAAATATCTTTTTCTTATTCTGAGATTTTGTATTTTCTTGGCAAATTTATTTCTTTTAACAGGTAAAGCCAGATGGAAAGCTTTAAAATTGATGGTCAAAGCCCAAAGATTTGATGGTTGTTTTGCTTCAGGTATCTTAGTCAAACCAACTCATTCTCTTGTGTTTACAGGATTGGCTTGGAAAATTCCAAGAGAAGGCTTTCCTTCAAGGTATTGTTGTGTTCCTCATGTTCATGTTGTTAGCTCCACAATACTGCAAGAAATGCATTTGTTATGGTATCTTTTTGTATACACTTCAGGAAGTACAAAGATTTATGGAAATGAAAGATTTTTTTTTTTTTTTTTACTTGAATTTTTGCACATATACTCCTCTACCTGGCAAACTCCCTTAGTGACAATATCTATTTCTACCTTCAACTCTCTGGCCTCTAAGAAATATGTTTTTCTTTACTTTGCATGACAAGATGACTGAATGTACAGTGTATGTTTTGTAGAACATTTTTTCACAAAACCACCCAGGTCTTTTATACAAGTTATTGTTATGTTATTTTTTTGAGGCTGGCCTTTTCAGGGTTGAGGGGAATCCTAAATGAAAGTTTCACTAAATAAATTATTTTCTTTCTATTTTCCTCCTCAGTTTTTTTGCAGTTATACATTTTGCTTTAATACCAGAATTATTATTATTATTA
>NW_010310350.1:0-1608 GCF_000700745.2 Antrostomus carolinensis | reverse complement strand
TAAAGGTCTTTTCCAACCACTACCATTCTGTAATTCCATAATCCTTCCTCTAGTTTCAACGATGAGGAGAATCAGACCCGCCAGCAGCGACCGTGCCCTGCCTGTACTGAGTCTGTGTGTTGTGTTTTGTTGGACCTGGAAGAAAACTCTGCACCTGAAAGCCTCTCTTTTTCCTGTCATGCAAGTTGTGTTTTTTTCCTGCCCAGATTCCTTCCCAGAGATTTTAAAATTACTATTTTCACAACACCTCTGTCTAGCAGGGAGGTTCTGTCATCACCATGTCCCAGAAGAAGAGCCAAGATCCCAGGCAGCTGGGTAATTTGTCTGAAATCACAAAGGAAGTCTGCAATTAATTAAAAAAAAATTTAAAAAATTTTAAAAAAGAGTTTTGAAACCTGGGTCTCCTTTCATCTGCTCAACAACTCACTCCCCTACTGCAAAACACTGACGGCCTTTCAGCTTGGAGATTGGATTATTTTTGAAGCTGTGACCCATGAACACAAAGTCCTGAATATCCCTAATATCCCCTCCCAGCCTTCCATGCAAATCCAATCCCTGCTCCATTTCAGTCCACGCTGGATTTGATGCGAAGGCAAAGAGATGGAGTCTCCTTCTGACAGAGCTGATCCTCCAGCTGGTGGTCAGCTCATGGGCTTGATAAATACAAATGAAGGAAGAAACCACACAATGTAAACAGCACAGGAGACCTTTGCTCTCCCCTTTGCAACCTACTCTTGATACACTACAAATTTAATTTCATTTAATCCAGTTTCAATCTACAATACCTTTGCATGGTCTAGGACCTGGTCAATTTGAAAAACTCTTCTCTTTCTCTCTTGCATCTCCCACATGAAATGGGGAATCTCCTCATTTAGAATCATCCGATGTTGTGAGTGGGAAGGGACCCACCAGGATGCTGGAGTCCAACTCCTGTCCCTGCACAGGACAATCCCAACTTTTACACCATGTCCCTTAGGGCCTTGGCCAAATGCTGCTGGAATCTTGTCAGGCTTGGTGCCATCAGCACCTCCCTGGGGAGCCTGTTCCAGTGCTCCACCACCCTCTGCCTCAAGAACCTTTTCCTCATGGCCAACCTCACCCTCCCCTGCCACATCTTCCTGCCATTTACCTTCAGTCCTTTCAAATGGAGTTCTCAATCTACCAAATGAGGTCCCCATACACACTCCCAGTCCAGCCTGTCCTCCCTCTGTCCCCAGCTGCAGAAGGAGCCTCAGCAATCACTTCAGAGGAACCACCTCAGCTTTAGAAGTTAACAGGAGCTGAAATGAATCCTTGTGTAACAGAGCAGCGACGCTGACTCACCAGCAATTTCAAGGTGAAAGGGGATGTCTGGGGACACCGGCTGTGGAGGACAGTTCTCCTCATTTGCAGAGGCAGGTTTGTGTGTTGGGCTTGTTGGGGGTGGGGGTTTGGTAGTGGGGGAAGGGGCTACAGTGATGGCCCCTGGGAGAAGCTTCAAAAAGTTCCTCTGGCTCCAAGGCGGACCCACCTCCAGCCCAGGATGAGCCAAATAGGAATAGAAAAACTCCTCTGTGAATCAATATTTATAAGGGAACAACTGGTTTTGAAAAGAAGAAGGTGGAGAGA
>NW_010310349.1:0-26231 GCF_000700745.2 Antrostomus carolinensis | reverse complement strand
TATTATTATTAATCATATGAGACCTTTGGTAAATGTTTTATATAATGGAAAGTTAATCAAATAGAAGCCACTAAAAAGAATGGGCATTCTAATGAAGTACCATCAAGAATCATGTGCTGTTATTACTGGTACTAATCCAATAAAAAGTAGCATCAGCAAAACCAATAAAGAAACAGTAAATATATTACTTTAGACTTTCTTTGCATGAAATATTCAGGTTTGGCCCAAATGAATTCTTATTTTGTGTGAGTCTGTAGATATTTTCTAGTTCAAAGTTCTCATCCTTCAGAAATAATGAACACTGCACAGTATTTCTGCAGTGATTAAAACAAAGGAAAAAGACAGATACCGGTTTTCAAGCAGTTGGTTATTTGCATGTTTAAATAAACACATATTCTGCCTGTGAATCCATGAGGCTGAAGTGGTGCAGGAAGCAGAAAGTTTTTCCCCATTCAAGATATTTAAAATAGACAAAAGGGAATCAATATAACACTTTTTAAGTCATATGACAAATTGTGAGTTCTTTTCTTTTCTCAACAAGACAAAACAACATGAAGTTTTACGTATAAATAATTAACAAAGTGAGACCTTAATTCACACTAAAATAAGCTCAATCCATCTACAGTAAAATAAACACAAGGTATTTCTTTCAAATTATTTTCAGATTACAGTTTGGTGGAAAATTTACAAAGAAAGAACTCACCTCACAACTGTAGTTGAAAGATGAAACCAAACTATTACTGTTGTTAATTCTTAATTTTCATCTATGAAAAAGAAAACTGATTGCAAACCTTCTAATGGCTTCATAGTATAAATGAAGGCAGAAAAAATATCAACAGAAAAAACCCCAAAGTTCAGCAGTAGAAGCATCTTTGAAAATATGCATACTTCAATGCCAGAGAAAAAGTTAAAATATAAATTAAACATTTATAGGGACCATCCAGGAAAACAAAGCAATTTTACCAAAGCTACATGATAGACCTATACAGTAGAACAACAAAATTTATACAGTATTTGTATGTCATGAATTGAAAAGACCATTAATTTCACCATTTTTAGGTGCGCTTTTTTTTCATATATGCAGGCAACCCAGCTGATATGTTCATTTATCCATTCCTAGCAGGAATCCTTTTGCTGATTTGATTCTGCAAATAGTGGATTCCCGAGAGTGATATGTATACCTTTTGTCCTTGAGATCCATATTATTATAGCTCTTATATTTTCTTTCCTGTTTTATCCTTCTCCCTTGCCAGGGAATTTAACCTACTGCTCTAGATGTGTCCGGCTAATGTCAGTCAGAGAGTCAAAGTCCATTACTTTATATTAAATTGAGATAATTACCCTGTTGTCCTGTACTAAACTGTAATGAGTGCCTTGTCTCCTCCAATACCAGGCATCTCAGCTTTAGACTGATAATCTAAGAGAAAGCACATAGTGCCATAGCTGCATTTGTCTGTTTCCCTGTCTCGTGAGGGTTGATAGAACCTGTGAGAGCGGTTGTATAGGTTCAGCCTTTTTGCAAAATGGAGTTGTGGCAGATAAAATAAGTGTTGGAGATGCTGAGAAGAACGAGAAGATAGAACTGTGCAAAGAAGAAAGAGTGGAAGGAAGGACTCATAGGACTGTAGGGCTGAACAGGTTGGGCCAAAAGTGCAATGAAGACCTATATGTCCAAAATACAGTTTCTCTGGTACAAAAGGAAACTGGTTAAATAATATGGGAAAGTTTAATCACAATGACAGAGCAGTTGGCCTATATGAAATGTTTATCTAGAGAGCAGGCTTACCTATCTTCAAAGGAACTAGCCTAGAGAACTACCTATGGATTTCCTTATCAGTCATGAGAAAGTCAGAAAACAATAATTATTAATTTTGACGGAGAAGGACAGAGTTCTGTTCAAGGTTATTGCTTATCTCTATGGTAAGCTACACAAAGTGTTATTATCCAAAGACTGTGACAGCATTCTCTGGATCTAACAAAACTTGTAACTAAACAGCTGTTCATGCACCCTTCTTTTCTGTTACTTTTTTTTTTTTTTTTTTTTTTTTTTTTTGAGATTTACACTCTCCTTAAAAATGCTTTAGGTAATACTAATACTGTTATCATCACTCAAGTAGCTACTGTACAGGATTATTTCAACCCCTGGTGGTTTTCTTCTATTACTGTGATGCGTAAAAGCCATGCTACCCCTCATAAGTTACTGGGCTTTCTAAAACTAGACATCAGTCAGAATCAGGCAATGATTTGTCAGTCTTGGGCTAAGGAGGGGACATAATAAAAGAAGGAGTTAAACATAAAAGTGAAACAAAGAGTGATTTTGTGAAGCATGACAAAAACCCATACGTATCTGAGCCATAACCTACTAAGTTCTAACACAGCCCTCCAGAATTAATATTGAATTAGTTGTTCAGTATACTGGAGAGAAATATTTTGTGTAGCATTTAAGTATGTATTTAACATTGAATTTTCCCTCAATTAGGGATTGGCTTAAATTAATTGTTAGTGTTTTCTTGAATTGTGTTCCGAGACCTACAAACAAAACCATGCAGGATATGTTAGGAAATCCAGTATCTTAGAATACATTAAAATTTTGCATAGCATTTTTCAGCATGTTTTCAGAGGAATATCTTTTGAACAGGGCTCTTGATATAAATCAGTGTTGCTGTTACTAAGGCACAAATACCTTGTATTTACAATAAAAGATGGAGTGAAGAACTGACCTGCTGGAGAAAATTATTATAGCTGTATAAGTGTGTGCCACCAGTAAGAAAACCTAGACAAAATAACATACATGTTATAGGCCATCTTTAAATAAATGGTTAACAATCTTATGTTGTTTGCTGTTTCAAGTTTCTGATAAAATCATTACATTATTTTTTATATAAGGTACATATTTCTTCCATGCTCAGTGAAAGCTTATCATGCATGTCCAATGAATATCTATAAAAAACACTTCTACTATAAAACACATTTGTAATACTATTTTGCTTATGTTTAAAAATATAAATTAGAAACAAAAATTACAAATAATATCTGTAAACATGACTTAATGAACTATTTATTTCCTCATGTTTTGTAAATTTTTTAAGTCCTTTTCACAATATTAAGACAGAATTTGTTACTGTTTTTTTCTTTCCATTTTCATTTTTAAAGCTATACGTAAGGAAGGTAATTACATAACTGACTCATTCACTGAAAGAACTTCTGAACTCCTTTCTCCAGTCTATTTCAGTCTATTTTTTGTTATCATGACTGCATCAGGTAAGCAAGATACGCCCTATCATGCATTTTGCACTCCATAAACCTCCTTAAATCACAGAACAACTTCTAGGGGTTTATGAGTTCCACTCTTGAGAAATTCAGATTTTTGCTTACTGTTCTTATTTTTAAAAAATTGTGTGGTTTTTGGGGGGGTGAGGAATCAAACTGCATTTTGAAACTTGTTTGCATCATAATAACAATTTCTCAACAGTAATCTCATATTCTCTTATTGCTTTCTAATTACTACTTAGCAAACAGATTAAGTTCCATTGTGTTCCAAAGTAGCTTTAACTTGCTGTATTGCTTATCAATATAAGCAGCTGTTCAGTGTTAGATTCAGTGATGACGACATTTTTAATTGCTTTTTTCATTTGGCTAAGTAAGTTCAGATGGTCACTAATTAGTTCTGTCATGCTGAGGTAGTTTTGTTATGAACAATGCAATCAGTGTTTCATTGAAAAGACAACTTTCCTGACATCAACACTGCTTAATTATCCCTAGGAATCTGTCCTCAATTTCTTTATTTGTTATCACTGTCATGAGTAAGGTGACATGAATTAAACTGAACTGCCACTTAAAAGAAAGCTACTAGTAGTGCACATAATGATTTCTCATTTTCCTCTGCTAAAAAGCAATAAAATGAAATAGTCATAAAGACTTATTCTTTATTAAGCTCTGTGCCTTCCTTTAGGGCAGCCCAAGTTATTTCAAAATCATAAGGCATTGGAGCAGTTTATGATATTCACACTTGTGTCTGCATTTCTTTTACACAAAACATAATGAGATGACTAACTTTTTCTGAGGTATTTTAATCTCATTCTATGGAAGAAAATAGTCTTCCTGAAATACCAGAAAGAAGCAATAATGACATTTTTCTTCAAGATGAATAAAAATAATATGTAACAAATAATATTAACAAATTATTAATATTAGTTATATATTCAGTGTTTACTTTTATTAAAAATCCATTGCTGGTTTTTGTTTGGTTTTGTTTTGTTTTGTTTTTTTAATAATATAATGGTTCTGGACCCTCCAGTTCAAAAAACTCATTCATAGTTGAGGACAAAAACATAAATGGAACTCCTTACAGAAGTTTTCCTTAAGATTTTTTAAATAACTGGGTTTTTTTCCACTTTTCATTAGAGATAATATTTGTCAGATGTTTTATGTCAGATGTTTTATAGTGCCTATTGATTATAAAAGCTAATCCATACTGATTGAATTGTTACTAAAGAGCGACTAGTGAAATATCATTGCTGTGGCAAAGATGTAAAAAAAAACCTTACTGGAAAACACCTGTGGAACACTAAGAAACTATCTAGAACTGACAGCCTAGAACTGACAAATGCATAAACCTTAGCATTTTTGACATAAGGAAATTTTTAGTTCATTACTTATCATTTTGTGTAACTTTTAGTGTGGAAAAGCATCTCTTGACACTCTCGGAAACCTCTATTTGTTTCAGTTCTATGTTTTTAGCATAAATATATGGGAATACCCAATGGTATTTTGAAGAGACAATTTATGTTCCTGAGGTACCAATGACTGTTTCAGCTGCTGTGGGACCAAATCTCTAGAAGATTTTTGAAGGGAGATGAGAAAAAAAATCAAGCTAAAAATTACATCTTGCAGGAAAACTGATTGTAAGGAAAGCTGGGAAGAATATACTATCATGACTTGCCTGTGGAATATTTGGCTGCAGATATTAATTTTGGGTTCATCATGCCATGGAAACTTGTTAACAACAATTTCCATTTGAAGAGCCAGATGTGAAGGCAGAACAGAAAATACAGTAATGATTATGCAGCACTAAAGACTGACTCAGGTAGCCCACAAAAGCAGGCTTATAGCAAGGCAGTGAGAAGAAAATAGAAAAAAAAAACAAACAGTTGTACATGTAGTGATTACATCAGGTTGGAAGCAGTATTAGAATGTCAGTTACTGAATCAGAATTTCTCACTTTCCATCAACTTCTATTTGTAACTAAAACCTATTGAAATCCATTTTATAATTACATATATAATATATTTATGCTTTTGAAAGCAATCAAAAATCTCTTAACATGTGTTCCATGTAAATATTTGATCACTCAACATTTTAGTGATTGTACAATAATTGTTACCTGTGGACAAAAAATGATGGAAAAACAAATCAGGAATATCAATAAAAATTAGAAATAGCAGGATTAGAATGATGGTAAAGGTATCTGAACTCAGTTCTTATCAAAATAGTATTTTACATATATGAAAAGAAATAGAGAAAGTGAGTTTCACATAAAGTATTTATAAATTCAGACCAGGAAAGAAGTTAACATTAGATTACCCGAATACTTCAGAATTACTAATTCACTTTGACCTAGAAGAATGCTAAATCTCAGAATGCATATTTGAGTACTACAAAACTGTGATGCTTTGTCTTTGTGAGGATGTTCAAATGGCAGAAGGCGGAATAATCCTATTCTTCTGAATAAGGTTAAATTTTCAGTCTATGTTAACCTTAATTAGTATGCAGCTTCTTTGTGATCCTCAATTTGATGAGTGAACTGTGATTTTCTAAAATAATAACCCAGACATTATTTTTACTTTTAAAAAAGAGAAAAGAATATAACCTAACAATAGAAATTTCATGTTCCTAAAAACCAGTTTAAGATCACAGTACCAGCCTTTTAGCTGAAACCAGTGACATAAGAAAGTTACTTAGAGAGCTCATTGTCTCAGAATGCAATCTCAACCTCTTCACCTAATTCATACAGCTGCTTAGACCTGGGCAAGAATAAATTTTGAGAGATGTGTTAGGCTATTTCTACACTATAAATAAAGCAGGATTAAAGTATGAGCTGAAGCATAGTTCCGCAAGTATCTATACTACATAATTAAATTAATTGACACATAATTTCAATTTTTTCCCTTGTGTCAATTGGCATTTTCCCAGAAAATCCTGGGCACAGTTCAGGGCATATACATGACACGTACCACTCCCAACAGGTATTTTGAGAGTAGCAGTCTATCTTGGAGTAAAAGAAAGTTTAGTTACATGACTATGAACCAGGTAGTTCTGCTTGGAGTCCCAGCCACTGAACATTTCCTGCCAGTAACACAGGTCTTGTCTGAATTCTATACTAATTCTATACTAGGGACTGTAGAGAAGCATATCAGATTCAGAGTATGAAGCAAATCATTTATATGTTTTAGAACACAGGAGGTTTTAAAAAAGATTGTACTATCTTTATAAAAAAAAGATTAGGGAATATGGTCAGAATCATACCACCAAGGATTTATCTTTCTTTTTTGTCTAAGGATACCAAAACTCACATCTTCCACAACATAAGCTTTCTTATTTTGTTTTATTATATTACACACAAAATCTCATCATAGGTAAAAAATAAATAAATAAATAAATAAATAAAAAATTAGTCAATATCTAATTATTACCAAAAAAAGGAAAAAGAGAAAAAGACTACTATTAAACAGAAAAAAAAATCTCAAAGCCAATAACATAGTTCAAAATTTTATATATATGCTTCTTACTTCCTTTTTCCTGGAATTATGCTCACTTATTCACAGTTGCAGGGGATCCTAATGAGGGTAGCTTCAGTACAGAGGTGAGTGTGTGTGTGTGTGTGTGTGTATGTGTATGTGTAAGTGGAGGGGGTGTTAGAAGGAGGGTAGTATCGTGAGTCCTCTGTATCCCAAATATCTCATCTGAAGGAGTATGATGCTGATTAATTCTTCTTTCTCCACTGGGATCTGCTTGGAGTCTTTTTTATGTTTGGTAACATGCTTTTACACTTTTTTATTTCTCCATTGATCTGCCAGTCCAACTCTATATTTGATTTTACCATATACGGCATGGTTTACGTATGTTTGCTTATATTAGTCTACCCTGTGTTAACCGTAACACTTGTTTGTGCAGCTCTATATCTCCATTTCTTCAACTGATTACTGGGAAGTTATTTTTAGCCATGGAGTCTCTGGTGTCTGCTTGGGCCCCATCTCTTACCATCTCATGCCTGTAGTCCTGCACACTGCATCCTCTGTCCCTACTTCTCAAGATCTCTACTGTCACACCAGGGCTGCATCTTTATGCTTGTATCATTACTGTAGAGTAATGGAATTGTACTGTAGAGTCAAACCCATCTTATTCTACACATAACAACTACTTGTTGCTACTAACTATATAAAAATAGATGGTTTTACCATATTAAAGTAAGCAAAAATAAAACAAATTAGCCATAACCACCTGATTATCAGGAAAATTGCTGTTATAGATAAACCAAATGAAAACAAAGCTCCAGGCAGGTCAAGACAAGTTCAGGCTGAGCAAATATGACATGTCTCCATCCTAAGACTTTGCAAACACAGCACAAAGCCTAGGGCTTCTTACTAGCTATGGCAGAACTGTGTTACTGGGTTACAGGACTATATTTATGGGATGTAATTGTTAATGTTAATGACAGTCCACTATAATCAGATTAATTTATATCATTGTAAGGAAAACAATGCAAGATGCACTGTGACAGTAGGAATAACATTCCCAGGTGCTTATAACAAGAAAAATGTCTGCTGCATAATTAAATCTCAGTTCCCAGAGTTATTTCTCCAGGTTTTCTCTCTTCTAGGATGAGTAATTATAGCATCTTCTCAAGAGGTAGGAGATATGGGATTAAAATCCTTACCTATGTTCAGAAGTACTTTGATGTCTCTAGGACTTCTAATGACAATATCTTAATACTTCTGGAATTCAAACTTTCAAATGAACAGTCAGGTGGGAATCTTCAGTATCACAACTTTAAAATCTGCATCAGCCCTACTTTCATTAACTTTCTTTTGAGAAAAAGCATTAAAATAAGACACCACTTTCTCTACATTTCACTACATAAATCCAACATTCCAGGATAATTCCAGGTACCTAGAAGCACATTGGTCAAAGCACGAAGGCCATCATTTACACCTTTTAGAACACAGTAAGTTTTAAGAAAGCCTTTATTGTTTTGTTTTTAGAGAATAAACTATATCTACTTAACTGTAATTTAATTCTGACTGATTTGATCATATGATGAAAATGTCAGAATTGGTCAAATTATTATTATATATCCTGCTTTGATCCAGGCTGCTGGTTATTTATAAAAAGATACATCATTAAGAACCCTATGTTCATTATGTCAACACTTAGGTGATTTGTAAAATATATTGATTTTTTAAATTTTATTTTCATATTATATTAAACAATCATGTAAAATAGATAAAAATGTTAAAAGATTTTTATATCAATCTTCGTAATTCTCCAGTCTACAACTTCTTCTGTGCTGTACCTGAATGTATAATACAGTACAGGACACTATCCACTGGGGAAACACACACAGACTGCTGTAAGTTAGAGATGGAAATCATACTGTCTTCTCAATATAAAAAGCTCCCAAATACATTTAATCAGCTTATATCACCTTCCCTAGCAAAAAGAATTGACATTTCAATAAGCATTGTGACAGTGTAAGAAAATGGCTTTAATGTATTTAATTGATGAAATATCTTTTGAACTACGTAAGAAAGTAAGCTACAGTGAGGACCCCCCATGCTGTAGATGGAAAGACAACTTAATCATTCTCTGCACTACCCACTGCAAGCTTGACAGCGCTACTTTTTAATGCGTATTATTTTTCTGAGTACTTCAGAGCAAAAGCACATGACAAACCATGATAAATGAATATCTTTTAAAGTGCTTTCTTGAACCCCCAGAACTGATTGTTCCTATAACTGTAACTGGATTATTGCTACTGTAAGAGCTGCATGGTAATAGTCACCCTACAGGCTTATTCCATGTTTACCTCTGTGAACAGTGAATCAGCAAATTTTGACACCTTAAACGCATTTTCCACTCATTTGTTATACTTTCACTTTTTAGAATGATTACTTTCTGAACACAGAGCAAGGTGTTCTGCACAGACACTGCATTGTTTTCACACTTTGGTATTTATTTCAGGCAGGCCGGGAGGCAGCCAGAGACAGCTCCCAGATCAGAGCTGCTGAGGGGAACCAGGGTCAGACACAGCCCCTAGATGGCTGGGCAGGGCCTTGGGGATGGGCTGAGGTGGGGCCAGGACTAGGCTCACAGGTGGGGCCTGGCTTCACAGGGCCTATGGCCAGCCCAGGCAGGGCTGTGGGCAGCTGGAGAGCAGCCCTGCTGCGGTGTCACTGGGACAGGGACTGATGGCTGCGGGCAGCGAGGGGGAAGCTGAATTGGGTTCCTGGGCTGTGGGCAGGGTCAGGGAGTCCCTAGGGTGAAGGTCAGGGACAGTCAGGCCTGGTGGTACCCTCAGGACCCTGTCAACCATTTTACCTCACCTACCAGCCAAAGCTGTGTGAATCCTTCCTGTAGTAAAAGTCTGACCAGTGGAGGAGGTCACGGTGCAACAGGTGTCCTTTCTGTCAGCTGAAGCTGGGGGAGGACCTTCTGTAATATCTGAACTTCAGGTGTGAACCAGTGAAAAGGAAGCATTTCATACATTAGAAAATGTATTAAAGAAACCCCAAGCAAACCTCAAGACTGAAGAGAGAGACATAAGGGATGCTAGTGACATACCAGAAAGCCCTTCCTCCCTCCTTTCATGAAGACTGAAGGACCCAGGGGAACTTTGGAAGGGGGAGCAAAATGCCAGAAGAAAGAGATTGATAGAAAAAAATTTTGTATAATAGTTTTAACTGTATTATAAAATGACTTTTCTTTATTAATTGGGTCGTTTGGACAATAGTGTTAGTATTGTAATTTGTCTAATAAAAGGAGTTTTTTCTATTTTGATTTGACTAATAAAATATCAGGTGATCTAAGAATAAATTCTTGGCTCCCTATACAACATGTACTTGCATTTTCTCATATGAAGATTTTGAGTGTAATGCTGCCCAAGAATTTTACAAGCTCAGGATATTTCTTTGCAGGTAATGTTGTGTCCAGATAAATTACAAAATACTAAAGAGTATCTGAAAAGCTAACAGAATACATAATTTTTACTAATCAGAGGTAAAATGGTGTGACCTAGATAGTTTTAAGGGCTTAGTATAATACAGACAATCAATGAAAAAAGCTGGCATAAGTGATTCAGAATTCAATTATTTAAATTTAAATTTGAGGTTAATATTAATTTCCACTGCCATGGCTTTATGAAGAAAGAAAGAAAAAAACCTCCAGGTTTTGGCAAGCAATCATATTTATTTGATTGTTAAGATTACTCTCCAAGTAATTAACGTAGATTTTTCTACATTTTTTGCTTAAAAGTGGCACTTAATATGAGAAAATATTTGGTAATATGACATGACTTCTGAATGGTAGATTCTATAAATTAGAGAAAGGATATTATCATTGGATAAAAATTATTTAATATGTTTCCAATGGGATAAATACTAAATTAATTAAAATAAATCTATAATAGCTGCTGTTAAAATCTACCAATGACAAAAAGAAAGATCAAAACCCTGTAAATAAGTGCAAGAACAGAAACAACATATGAAGCAGTCTGTCTATGTAAACTGGATCTACACAGGCAAAGGTTTGAGTGACACTTTTATTGAAGTTGATAGGAAAGGTGTGCGCACAGAAACAAGGGCCATAGCCCATATTTATAAAAACAGAGTCTTTATCCAGAAGACCAAATTTGAGAATGATCTAAGAATCACAGCTGTGAAATTGTTACCAAGCCTTCCCTCCCCTCCCCTCCAGGCCCATATAATGATCCCATTCAGATAATTATAAATCTGAACCAATTCCATTTTGCCAAAAGGAATTTAACATTCATCGGAAAGAAAAAGACTGAGAGGAAGAATCTATAGTCTAATTCTTAAGAAATTAATCTGTTCTGGAGCGTACTTATGTATTTCACACTAAACAATTACAGGCAAAATTAATAAAAAGCATCAGGCAACTGAGTTTGGAAGCTTGTGTTAAGTCAATCTCCAGTCAAATCCACAGTGCTGGTTATTAAATGGACTGCCTACAGGTTCTGCACACCTGAATCTGAAAATTTCTTCACAAGCCAGTGCAAACAGTGACTGAACAAGAATAACTAGGAATAAGCTCTGGACTCTTATAAGTATAGCAGAGAATTGTGAATTGAATGATGATTTAGAATAGTTTAATTGTCTTGCTTATAGATTATTGCCACTACTGTATCCCAGAGTGAGTATTGCACATTGGATAACATAATCTTGCCCAAGAGTCTCATAAATCTCTTCAACTTTCTCTTGTTCACAGAAGCTTTCATTGTATTACTATTAGAAATTAATATAAAAGCTATTATTATAACAGAATTTTCTGCTAATATTGTATTTTATAAATACCGCATATATGAACATGCACCCGTTACTCAAAAATATGAACATTTTAGTGATCTGGACTGAAACTCACATTGCACATATATCCATTTCATTTTCTAGTAAAAAAACCTACACTTATCTGTGACTTATTTTAACATGTTTCTGGGTTTTTTGTTAGTCTTACAAATAATGCATGATAGTCTGTTCCTTGTGTCTGTATTAAGAAAACCACAAGCTGATGTTAACATTCAAATGAATGTAAAAAAAGGCATGAGACTTAGTGATAAGATATAAAATAATAAATTATATTCAAAACAGTTTTATAAATCACTTGTTCCTAAAGCTATGCATCAAAATGTATTTCTTAGATAACTAGTTAAACTGATTGTGCAAAATCCTGTTCCCAAAGGGAAATCTGATTTCAAGGTTACAACCATTCTACATTGAAATGTTTGCTTTGTGCCTTAGTACCACATAAATATATTATATTTTTTTTTGAGATAAACATCATAAATGAGCATTTCTACTTAGAGAAAGAAAATACTAATAATTATTAGAAAAATGATAAAACACCTTTCCAAGGGAAGTCCTTCAAAAATAAAACCTCTCAAACAGAATCTGTGTTCAGCAAAGTACTTTTGAAAAATGATTCTCATGAAAAAACCCAGCTAAATAAAATGCTTCTTGGTAAAATATTTGAGAGCGACTCTTTAGACGATCCCCTGATAGTTCTGCCTCTTTAAGACATCAGGCAGAATCTAAAGAGCTAAAGTACTTCCACATATCACATCATACAAAAGAGGTCAAACACATTTCCATATTAAATTGCACACAGCTGCTCCCTCATTTCCTTCATCTTATGAGTGGCTACTCTTCCAAAATGCAATGGATAATTTCCTAGTGTAGTCAAAGCATCATTCTGAGGCTAGGCTGATAACTGATGGTTTGTGTTCAATTTATCTGTAGTAAATTGCTTCATATTTTCTGTGAAGTACTCTTATGCAGTGACGTTATTAATTCTATCACAAACTAAGTGTGGTTCTGTTGTTGAAGCCATCAGTATTTTCATGGTGTTAAAATAAGGCCTCTTATTCAGTGGGAAGAGAATATGAGAAGACCAAAGTACTACTATCTTTCTTTCACCTAGAGTTGAAAGCTGCCACAAACCCAATACATTTTGCCTACCTGAAGGTTCTCATGGTGGAGCCTTAGTTACATTGCTCTTTATTTAGCTTTGCAGGTGTATGTAATATACACTATAATGCAGAAGGAAATAAGAGATGTTCCTTTACACAACATTATATTAACAAGTTTAGTAATGACAGTGTGTTGATTTTGGGGAGGGGAGGTGGGGAGGGGCAGGTTTTGGTAGTGGAGGAAGAGGCTACAGTGATGTCTCCTGTAAGCAGCTTCAAGAAGCTTCCCTGGCTCTACGGCAGACCCACCTCCAGCCCAGGCTGAGCCAATTAGCGGTGATGAAATGCCTCTGTGAATCCATATTTATGAAGGAGAGAACCAGTTTGGCAAGAGGAAGGAATCAGGAACATCAGCAGCAACAAAGATGACAACAAGCAGAGGAGGAGGGATGTGAGAGGGACAATGACAGATACCCAAGTCAGTGAGGAAAGAGGGGGAGGAGGTGAGTGGAGATTCCCCTGTGGCCATGGAGTTAGCAACCAAGCAGATACCCCTATGTAGCCCATGGAGGACTCCATGATGGAGTGGGAGGCTGTGCCTGAAGGCAGCTGTGACTATGTGGAGAGCTCACAACAGAGCAGAAGACCCCAGAGACGATCATGTCTGAGCGGGGGGAGGAGGTGCACCAGAGACCCCACACTGGGGCAGGGTCTGTGCCCAAAGATGTCTGTGACTCCATGGGAAACCTGCATTGAAACACTTTGTTCCTGAACTTTTTTAGCCCACAGGAGGGACCCCACACCAAAGGGTGGGGAGAGTGTGAGAAGCTGCTCCCCTGAGGAGAAAGGAGTGGCCCATGAACTGACTGAAACCCCTATTCCCTATCCTCCCTGTGCTGCTGGAGGGAGGAGGTAGAGAAATTGGGAGCAAAGTAATCTGAGCCTGGGAAGAAGTGAGAGGTGGGGGCAAGGTGTTTCAAGATGTTATTGTTATGTCTCGTTGTCCTACTCTGATTGGTTTCAAATTAATTTGAATTTTTCTTCCCCAAATGGAGTCTGTTTTGCCCATGACCATAACTGATGAATGAACACTCCCTGTCCTGCAAATTTAAAAGTAATGTTTGAGTAGATTTTTTTTTTTTCTTATGGTTGACCTTACTGGAGGACTCGCCTTACATGCATGAATATTTTTGTGGGCTATATGCTAAGGAAGTGTCTGAAAAACTATCACTGTCAGCTGTGTATGGACATACATAGGAGGTTAGAATAATATCACAACAAGTGGAATATGTTAAATTAGGAACAGGCACACAAGGTATTCCTCTTGAGATGCAAAACAAGACCTCCTTCACCACTGGTTATGCATACATCATCATGTACTGTGGTAATCTGTTTTATCTGAGGCTCAGTTTCAGTGAAAATCAGATATACCAGAGAGTACTGGATCTTCAAGACATTTAATACTAGAATACAAGATTTTCTCCATAAATGAATATCCTATATATACAGAGAAATCTGCCTCTACACACACATATATGTGCATATAATTAGCACCTATGTTAATGTGTCTTCACTGACCTTGCTTCTAGCCATTTGGATTGATGAAATTACTGATGAAAATAGTGGAACTCCTCAAATACCCTACACAAGATCAAAATAGACATGGCTAATAATGCCTGTTTCATTACATAAACCTTCTTTCTGTTTGTATTTGGAGATTAATGAAATTTAGAAGTGTTGACATTTAGACTGCCAGCACTCAGTATCCTGTGCTGCATATCATCAGATATCGAGACTACCCAAGCAATTAAAACTTTCCAATGATTGGAGGTGGGGGCAGGGGAGTTAAAAAGATAGAGGTAACAATATGACCATGGGAAAAAGAAGTCTCTCAGTCACTGAATTTTATTATATCTAAACCACTCTGACTTCTATCTTCAACTTTTCATGCCTTGAAAATCTCTGTAGCACAGCTAGGAAAAAGTATTTCTGTGAAAGAGCTTGACAGCAAATGGCTTAATAGAATATATCTTTTAATAGGATAGAACAAAAAAAGGAATGCAGATAATGAACAAATCTTAGGTCCCTTCAGATGCTGGGAGCTTCTTTATTTCACATCATCAGATTGACCTGAGACAGATTTTCTCCTTACACGTTGTAGAGATCCCATCCATGGAGAGGTTCCTCCTTCCTTCCATTCTGTGGTGGCCTTTATTTTGTGTAACAAACAGAGTTATGTATTTTTTCCTGATAGGCTGGAACACTATCTCTGTCATAATGTCCACCTGCACAGAGCACAGGCTGGCACAGGGCACTTCCAGTGGGTTTCCACATAGTGGGTACTCATGCAGGCCTCTCCTAACATAAAGGCCTCTCAGGCTTAAAGTACAAAGCCCAGTAGAGTGGACAAGTCTTGCTCAGGATCACTAACTCCACGAATACAATGTTTTCTGCAAGGCTCCCAATACAGTCCTAATTCTTGGGCTTATGGCATTCTTATAGACATAGGTGCCAAGAAAATCTTAATTACCTATAACATAAATGATGCTAGAGTTTTGCTCACAAAGGTCTTTCATTCTAAATATACTAGTTACAAAAATGACAGATTACTTACTGATATATTTTGGATCCCCACACTACCTGTCTGCATTAAGTTGAATGGTGTTAAAAAAAAAAAATAAAAAACCCCAATAAATCTTTAACACATTCCAGTTTTCTAAGTTAAGAGCTAGTCTCCATTACAACTGCATAGTTATGGAGTACACACACGGATTTCTAAATCTGGATAACTATTCACACAGGGATTAGGGAAAATGAATATTGTCTATTATAAGTAGTTGATTATTCTGTATCTGGGCACACTCAAAGGTTGCAACTGGAGGAAGGCATGAGGTATATTTTCTTGAAGTACTTCTTAAACTTAAACAATTTTTCAAAAGAAAAAAACTTGCAAAATTGATCCTTTGAGGAGGAAAAAAAAAATAAAAAATAAATCCATCCAGTAGCTGATTCTAAGGTACTAAGGAATAATAACTAATGACTTTCAGTATACATTCTATTACTTTAAAAACACATTACATACACTAATTAATTCTTTCTACTTTATATATGATACTATACGTTTGCATATGACTGGCTTATGTTTGAATAGCTTCTATAATGTATTTTAGCTTATGTTAGTATTTTATCTGGTTTGAGAATATAAGCAAAACTGTCCTTACAATATTACCACTTACCAAGTCTGGTTTTTAAGACCATTTTGAAAAGGTGAAAGTTCGTAGGTTTAACAGTGATAGACATTTTGCAGTGTTATAATTTGATCTGTCTGCCTTCTGTATTGAAATACCAAATAACTGTAAAATGTACAGATTATGAAAAAAGTAGTTGAACTAGCCATGATGCAATGAGTGCTCACTAAAATTTTCAGTAACAATTCTGTTTGGGATCTTTCTCCATTTTTGTTATATATCTATTTTTAAAGCTACTAACAAATTTGTTTACCAAGAATTTCTCCCATGAAATAAGACTTAGATGCAGTGAACTGATACTGTATAAACCTGATATAATTCTTATTATGAGCCTGATACCAAATAATAAATCAAAAATAGGTGGTAGGATTCTTTGATCTCTAGGCATTTTTCACCATATTGTTTTGATAAGCAAATGAAAAAGAGTAACTTAATTGAATTGAAATAAAAATCATTTCAATAGCATCAGAGTGTGAACAGGAGAGAAGTTTGACTGATATGTTTGAAAGGGTTTTATTTGCTGTATTGGTAATGCTCTATTCATTTTTTTATAGGTATAGTTAATTGCCTGTCCAAGCAAATTACTTTCTCCAGAGTCATAAATCCAGGCACTGTAATGGTTTCTGTTCTGAGACAATGTGTGTCTCTGTATATTTGGTACAGAATTAAGATAGGAAGCACAAAAATATTATTGGGAATAATGACAAAACCTTCATTGATTCTGCTGGTGCTAGCCAATTTCTGTGTTTTCTGAAGAAACAATCTGATATTATTGCTACATTGGCTATCATTGCTACAGTTGTTATTAATAGTTTCTTTGAAATTTTCATGGACTTGTGTCTATTTATTCCCCTGTTGACTGGCAGTGTGTAGTTGGCAGCAAATATTCTGACTTCACATCCAAACTAAAAATGTGATTGATACGGATTGGAATGATAAGAAATGGTCAAAAAACATTAAAATCTCACCATCTTTGCCTTGAATGATATTCTTAGATTCCATAAGTCAACAGAACTATTCACAAATATTTATGGTGAGCATGTATATATTTTAATTTAAATATAAATTCTTTAGATTTCTTGTCAGAATATTGTCAAGGCAGAAAACAAGCTAGACAGCGTGCCTATTCAGAAAGGCAGTCTCCTATGAACAACTTTTTTTGCATGAAAGTTAAACAGTTTATCTATTTAAGATATTAGGTTGTTAAGAGGATAAATTCAGTCTGACATAGTTTTAATCATTGACATGATTTTCAGAATACTGACAATAAAAAGAAATATGTAGTCTTAATTTCAGCCTTCTTTTCCAAAAGCTTGATCTCCACACTTGGTATTCTAAAGCATTCAAAGTGATAAATCCATTGAATACTTTTAAATAAAAGATAATCCAGTGGTTTAATAAATCCCTGAACTGCTAACCACTGGACGGTGAAAGAGAGAGTTTTCTGAGAAAATGCCGCAATACACTTATTCTCTTTTTATAGTTTTAACTAAGCTTTCCTCAATTATTTGGGAAATAATTATCAAAGCGCCGTGGAGCTACAGATTGATGCATATATTCATTTTGTTGAAAATTTATTTAAAATTTAAGGTCATATAAAGGAGGAAAAAAAGCTACTCTACAAAAGAGAAATATTATATTTCACTTGCGAAAGTCTGAATGACATAATGTCGCATTCATGCTAGCTGATTATAGATGGTGACTATGTTCTGTTTCTCAAAGCAGATATATGAAGTCATCGAATAGTCATGGCACATGACATCACAGCTATTCAAGTATGACAGCTTAATAGTTTCAGATATCTGACAATAGTGAGCTAGCTTATTACATACATATGATGAAATCAAACTGTTAGAAATTAAATTAACGATCAAATCATTGTGCACTTAAGGCAGTGGATCTCTTACAACTGAATACACAGGAGGGAGGTTCATCATTATTAAAATAGGGACCAGAAGCTCAAATCTTGCTTACAAAGAATGTAAACCTCCTCACGCTCCAACAAGAGAAAGTCTTGCTCTGATCACACTAACAGGATGTGTTTATTTCTCCATTATATGTTTCCCATTTTCACGAACTTCATGACTTACCTGCTATGACTTCTATGCTGAGATGAAGGAGGAGACAGTTGTAGAAAAGCAGCTATAATAAAATTAAGGCTATTTCAAAGACATTGTATTAAAGTAACTTCTTGGATTAATTTCAACTTATTTTTTGTAGGCCGCTCAGTCCTGGAAATGGTTTGTTCTCCATCTGTTCTTTGTTTTGTTTGTTGTTTTCTTCTTTGGCTGTTCATTGATTTATCATTTGTTCTCCTTGTTGTGTTTCAGCATGTGTGCTCAGTAGTGAAAGAAAAATCATCACCTATAGTTTTCATAGCCTCTATTGTTTCCTCTAGGCCTTTTTACAGTGTTGTCTCTGCTGTAGACCTTCTATTTTCATTATGTTCTCATCATATACACTCATGTAAAAAAGGAGTGGAAAATCAAATGCAACCCACATATCCAATTTCTCCAGTATAAAAAAATATTTTGCTATTATTTTTTTATAAAACTAAAGTTAAATAAACAAAAAACCAAAAACAAAACAGAAAGTTGAGATCTCTTAGATTTTGCAAAAGGAGTTAGTAAATAAGTTTAGACCCAACAACTAAATGAATAAAGTATCCAGAAATTTAACTATTTGCAGTAAGAAGCAGCTCTCCCATATTGATCTTTTTTCCTTTCAGACACCCTATGCAACTTTGACATGTAGCTTTTTTAGCATTTTTATTGTTTTCAAAATCTTGTAAGTATATGCTGCAAAATATCCTTTTACTCCTGAGATTCACACTGAGCTGACAGCATCAACCTCCTCCATAATCTCTTCATCACCTACTGGAGGCAGTGGAAGTCTGGAAGTTGTTAAAATAGGCCAAATGCTATAATACAGGGATATAGGTACTGTGATATTGCAACTCCATTATAAACTCAAGATTCCAAGTAACTTTGCATTACTTGATAAAAAATGGGATTCCCATAAAATCTGCTAACACTTTTGCTCCAGACTGGGACTTGCAGCTGTGTGTTTTTATAGGCAGTGCTAATGTGCTCTTACACTTCACTGTTCCACAATATGTGTCACCCTGATTGGTCTGGCACCCAGGACCTCCTTTGAAGGAGTAGTGGATGGATGACCTGCTTGCTCCTGACTAATGACCATCTACCCCCAAAGATGGAAAACCAACAGTCAGAAGTAGGGGGCATCAGTCTTATCCAAGTAAGACTAAGAAGGTCTCAGAACACACAAAAAAACCCAATTCTGAAGTGATTAAAAATATATAACCTGCCAAACTCAGTGCCACAGAGACAACTCTAGGCTGGTTCTGGATTTGCTTCCTCGGATACCACCATAAGCATTACAGTCTTGGAAATGTGTTATTGTCCTGTTTTTTTCCAGTGACTGGTCACTAGTGGAGTCCTGCAGGGATCCATCCTGGGGTAGGTGCTCTGTCCAGTTTTTGCTAAGATAGAGTTACTTTTCCTCTTAGGAGCTAGAATAGCTGTGTTTTAGTTTCAGTGTAGAACTTGTTATGAGATTAATGTTGATAAAATTACTAATGTGATTAGTCGCTTCTGGAGCTCAAGGCCACTGTGTTTGGCTGGTTCACAGCTGCATTAGGACTGGGAGGGAGAAGCGTAGTGAATAGCAAAATAAAAACCAGGACACCCAGAACTGGCATTTGGATCTGCGAATGAGATAGTCCATAACCTATCACATCATGTCAGTGTTTTAACCAGGGCTGACCGGAAAACTGGGTTATTCTCTTGGGTATCACTCGGGCTCACTCTTCCGGGTTTCAGTTTCAGGACTGTCTCTGTTACAGTATTGCTGGTTGGCACAGGATGCGCATCGGTTGGCAGGTGGTGAGCAATTGCACTGTGCATCGCTCATTTGTATATTCTGTTATTACTGTTGTCATCATTATAATTTTATTTTAATTAGTAAAAAGATTTTATCTCAATCCATGAGTTTCCTTGCCCTTTTCCTTCCAATTCTCTGCCCTACTCACTGGGCGAGACAGGGGAGGGTAAGAAAGCAGGCTGTGTTTGGCTGCAAGGTGCAAGCCAAAAGGGTGAATCCACCCAAACCACCACATGCCCTTTAATGTCTTAATGAATGACTTGAATACAGGACCTGAAGGACTGTTAACTAAGTTTGCCAGTGACACCAAATTGGGAGGTCCTGGGGACACTCTTGAGGGCAGAGAGGCCCTGCAGAGAGATCTAGGTAAATTACAGAGCTGGGCCATCACCAACCATACAAATTTTAATAAGGGCAAATGCCGCATTTTGCAGCTGGGGTATGGCGACCCTGGACACACATACAGACTGGGGGATGAGAGGCTGGAGAGCAGCCCTGCAGAGAGGGACCTGAGGGTTCTGGTCAACAGCAAGTTGAACATGAGCCATCAGTGTGGCCTGGCAGCCAAGAGGACCAACCATGCCCTGGGGTGCATCAAGCACTGCATTGCGAGCCAGCTGAGGAAGGTGATCGTCCCTCTCTACTCTGCGCTGGTGCAGCCTCACCTTGACTACTGTGTGCAGCTTTGGGTACCACAGTGTAAAAAAAGATACAAAACTACTGGAGAGTGTCCAGAGGAGGGACACTAAACTGGTGAAGGGCTTAGAAGGGAAGCTGTATGAGGAGAGGCTTAAGTTGCTTGTTTTGTTCAGACTGGAGAAGAGGAGACTGAGAGGAGATCTCATGATGGTGTATAATTTCCTCGCAAGGGGAAGTGTTGGGGCAGGTGCTGATCTCTTCTCTCTGATGACCCATGATAGGACCAGAAATAGTGGCAGGAAGCTGTGCCAGGGGAGGTTTAGTTTGGTCATTAGGAAATGGTTCTTTACCAGAGGGTGGTGGAGCACCGGAACAGGCTCCCCAGGGAGGTGGTCATGGCACCAAGCCTGACAATATTCAAGAAACCTTTGGACATGGCCCTCAGACACATGGTCTGAATCTTGGGATTGTCCTATGCTAGGAGAGGAGTTTCAGTCAATGATCCTTGTGGGTCCCTTCTAACTCACAACATTCTATGATTCTACGATTTTGTGTTCCAACATTCCTGCAAAGCTCCAAACTGATAGTCATTTAAAAGCCTATGAGCCAAAAATCTGTCCAAGCAATAAGGAATATCACTTTAAATTGATTAATTTATAATTGTATAATTATCCTGTTATGTGCATCAGGAAGAAACACGAAAATGCTTGCTTCTTGGGAAAAAAGACAAATTACTCACAAAAATATAGTTGCTTTCCCAGCACAAGAACAGATACAACCAACCATTAACTGTATTTGCATTGTAGGTGGTTCCTTTTTCTTCTGTTTGCAAATCAAAAGAGTTTGCAAGCAAATCTTTCTTTGTTATTAGTAGTTGCCAGTACACTGTGAAATTGAATTTGAACTGGTCATGAGCTTAAAACATAGAAATTTTGCACTGCTGGCCTTATGAGAGACATGACATTTAGAAATAGCTTTCTTAATAGCCTTTTTTTTTTTTTTTTTTTTTCCCTAGTACCTATCCTGCATAACTTTGTTTATGAGCCTGCTGCTATTTAATACTCTGAAAGCAGGACTATTTAAGATTTAGGCATGATAACAACATTCAGTGCAATTAGACATTCACTAAGTTTGAGTAAGTCAATAATTATACATGATATAGAACTGAGCAAGACACATCTTTCAGCCTTGGTAATAACATAGAATAAATGAGAGCTAAGCCAATTATCTCATCTATCACAAAAGTCTGATACAGCCATTCTTCACTTATCAGAGCTTGCTTGTCCAGCAACACTGACAAAGGGAACTAAATTCAGTATCAGTATATTATCTCTTGCAGAAACAGTGGAGTTATTAATATATAAATATTCACATATACCCAGCATACCTGATGTTTATATATGCACTTGTATTCATATATATCCATACAGTTACAGACATTCTCATACATGTTGTAGTTTAATCCCAGTAGACAGCTAAGCACAACACTGCCACTTGCTCACTTTACCCCCTCAGTGGGATGTGGGAGTGAATTGGAAGGGTAAAAGTGACAACAAAATTTATGGGTTGAGACAAAGACAGTGTAATAAATTAAAAAAAAACCCCAACCAACCAAGCAAACAAAAATTCACAGAAAAACCAAACCAAGAAAAACCAAACCAAGAAAAACAAGTGATGCAAAACCTCACAATTGCTCACCACCAGTCAACCAATGCTCAGCCAACGCCCCAAGAAACTGGAGCCCCGGCAAATCCACCAATCTGCAGGGCATCATGAGAAACAGACTTTAACACTGTGCAAGCACTCTTCAGCTACAGCTAAAACATCAGTGTGTAATCAGCACTGCGTTAATCACAAATCAAAAATACAGTATCATACAAGCTACTATGAAGAACATTATCCTAGCCAAAACCAGTACAATATAATCTTTTAAAAAATCTTTATATACAATTATATCAGTTTTTGTCCATTGAATTACCTGAAGAGTAGACTTTGATGACTGCTGCTAAAACAGCTGATGCTCTTAACTCATTTTAACCATTGAGCTCTTCACAGATGAAATTACTAAAGCAAAAAGAGTAATACCTTCAGAGTTACCTAAGGAATTTAGGGAAAAGGTGTTAAGTGGCTCAGGAATAATAACTGATGTATATGCTTTCCAGTATCCAGGAACTGACATGTGCAATGTGATGGTGAAGGGAACGATACAGGCTTTATTTATAAGACGGGTATCACAAATGAGAAATAAAAGGAGGCTGACAGTGACTACAAAAGTCTTATCTGTACCTTGATAATGCTAAATAATGTTGAGGAGGTCTTATGCTGATAGGGTAATGAAAAAAAAGGGGCCTGTTGAGAATCAAACTGGAGTGGTAGATAAACTTGTTTATACTCTCAAGTTCAAAATTGCTTTCAAGACAGATTACTTCTAGGCAGAGCAAGAATGCATTTGCCAAACCTTCAATCAAGATACTACATAAGGCATTTCTATCATTATGCAAATACAAATACAAGACATAACTTTGTAGCAAAGAATAGACATATAATACAAAATATTAGAGTGAATTCTGGAGTTTTCTTAAAAAGGTAGAGTACAAACTAATGTATTTGATTTGCCACACAGTTAAATCCCACATGGGTTTTTCTGGTGGTCAACATTTTACTCTTGTGCCACTCTCTGCCTGCTACATTTTTGAATAAAGGGAATTTGAATGACAGTTCTCTTATTGAGCTCATAAGTAGAGATTACAGGGTTTCTTGGCTGATAGACATGCAGTGTATGTGTTGAGGATAGATTTCTTTACATCCATTGTTCAGCCAGTCCAAACCTGCTGAAATGTACACTGGTTTTGGTGATAATTTGGGACAGCTTTTTAATAACACTATTCACAAAAATAACTACAATACCACTACAGATATTTCATTTAAACAGTAAAGACATATTGAACTATTTTAGATCTCCCAAACTCAGTATCATGGCAAAAAAAATGTTATTCTGAGGCATCAGATTGGATCCTAAAAGCATAACAGCATGGTTCTGAGTTTGGGATAATTAGCACTGCTTCCTATCAAGGCTAATTAACTCAGGTTAAGCACCATGCTAAACACCTGTACTAGTCATTATGGCACTAGCCTGTTTACAGCTAGCCTGGGATCTCTTTATGACATTGTACTCTGAGGAATAAATACATCCTTTGCTATCTCAAAAAGTCATAGGAATTGAAGTCATACTCTTCCTTATATTCATCTTAGAAATAATAACTTTTAAAAATCAATTTGTAGGATTTTGCCTCTGGAATTTGAACACCCACATACCCCGAAAATGAGTAAGCCAAACTGAGCAAAGCAACTTCATTATGAAGCAAAACAGGCATTCTTGCAGTATCTATATTTGTTTCGCATTAAAACAAACAAACAAACAAACAACAAAAAAACCCCAAACAAACCCCCAAAACCAAACAAAATCCCAACCTATTATGTTTGCTTTTTTGTGCCATAACCATGACAACGTTGTAGTAAAAAACAAGAAAAAATAGTTAAGTGCAGAACGTGGCTGCCCACAATTTAAAGAGAATTGCTCCTAGTTTGAGATGAGTGTACAGAAGCAGAAGATGGGAAGGACCTCAGGCTCCAGAGATGATAACCTTATAATGCAATGGTCACTCACAGAAAAAAAAAATCCCAGCATTCTGTGACAAATGTATAATATTTGATACA
This sequence comes from Antrostomus carolinensis, assembly GCF_000700745.2. NCBI lineage: Eukaryota > Metazoa > Chordata > Aves > Caprimulgiformes > Caprimulgidae > Antrostomus > Antrostomus carolinensis. The sequence goes on along the minus strand of NW_010310349.1, from coordinate 2,024 downwards.
AAAAGCCCAAAGCTACTTATTACTTCTAGAATACTTTCTTCAGATCCTTGAGGTGCATGGAGAAAAGAGAGTAGATAGCGTAGCCTTCCCTATGACACTTTCCTTTCTATATGGCTAATAGAGAACTACTGGATTTACTGCAGGTTCAGAAGAGTTTTGTTTGTGGTTTTTGTTGTTGTTGTTGTTGTTGTTTTTTTCCCCACAATTGATGTGCTTTTTTGCACAAATATCAGTTTTATTTATTGAAAAAGACACTGGAGTAATTCCTGTATGTTCATTGGTAATTATGGTAAATCACCAGGTTTCACAAATGGCAGCTCCCATTTGTTTTTTTTTAATAAAAACCACAAGCAATATGGATTGAATTGAGCCTTGGTTGTAGGCCACATCATCACTTTATTCTCTAAAGAAGAGAAATTAAGATAATCCTTTGGTGACTTAAGTTCCTGAAAATTTGCTAGGTAAATGTATCTAGGGAACTCAAGGTGGAATGTATTCAGAATTTCATAATTTCATCAGCTAAAATATGTAGCTACATTTCTTATTATATAGAGATTTCCACATTATTGTGTTACAGGTTGTTTGGGGTTTTTGCCAATATTTGAGACCAGATTGTGCAACAATCTTAACAAATATTTAATAAGACCTTGAAAACTGCCTAAGCAGATCAAGCATTTTATGCTCATGGTATGTCCATTTTCTTAGAAAGTTAGCGTTATTAAGTGTCAATGGATTAACCACTAAAAAGTAAGACTTAGAAAGTTTATTTTCCACATGAAAAGGAAAAAAAAAAATCAATAAATTCTCAGATTCTATTTGTGAAGCGAAGTGCCTTGTTTGGCAAATAAATCTTTTTTCAAGTCATATATCAATATATAACCAACCTCTCAAGACAGACCTAAGATTGAACTACATATTAAGATGTCAACAAGCATTAACAAAATCAATGAAAAACAGAAATAACAGTTCTCCATCTGAAAATGGACAGTATTTGCATTATCACAACAGTGCTAACATTTTCTTTATGTAATGAAAAAAATGCTATTCTTTCCAGTGAAGAACACTGTTTTCTCATACTAATAGTTGTTTTTCTCACTCCTGACTATTTATAAGCATTTCCTACACTTTACTCATATCTGGAGTATTCATATGTGGGGAATGGAATTTTATGTTCAACAGACTGATGCTACCTCAGGGGAAAAAATAAAAAATAACTGACATAAGAGTCTATTTTATATGCATAAAGTGATATAAATAAATCAAAAATTGGCCTAAACCCAATAAATAGTTATGTACCTGATTTTCTTAATTATAATTTGTGTTTTATATAGATTTTGCAAGGTAGTGGTGTCAACAATGTTTTGATCAAGACTCTATAATGATACTACATCGAGGTGAGGCAACAAAACTTTTAATACCTAAGGAAGGTGCTCTTTGGGAGAGCTTAAGCAAATAAATTGAAGAGGGAAATACAGAAAAAAAATATTTTTTTTTTATTTGAGATGTTACAGTACCCAGAATCCCTTACCAAAATCTTTCCATTACATAAATAACCGTGCTGAAATACAGAGGTAGAAAAAAAAATAGCTTCCATTTAAACCTCAATGAAGACAAGAATTAAATAGCACATCTAAAAAGAGAAAAAGGGATGGAAGATGCCTTACTCTTTAGGATATACATCGTCACTCTGAGCTAAAACAAAGCTAATCTTAGATCTTAGGAGTTGAAGTACAGATAATTCCTTTATTAGGTCTGGTTTATGGTTCATATCCAGCGCTTTAAAAAAAACAATGAACAGGTTTTAAAATAAAATTCTGAACAGGTGCACACTACTAATAGTAGAAATTACTTCAGCCTGAACATTTCAACATCATTTACTGATTACTCAGAATTTATATCACACAGAATCTCACAGAATTGCTTAGATTGGATAAGGCCTTTAATGATCATCAAGTCCAATCATTAACCTGACACCAAAAAGTCCCTGAAAAAGCTATGTCCCTAAGCACTATGTCTAGATGACT
>NW_010310348.1:178414-183939 GCF_000700745.2 Antrostomus carolinensis | reverse complement strand
TTATATAATTAATTTTTTATATTTAAAACAATACAGGAATTTTTTTTTTTACTAGCAATATATCCATATCTTATTAAAAATTTCTGCATATTAAAAAAAAAAGCTAGGTTGAATACTTTCATGAAAAACTTCTGGGCTGTTTCATGATGTACTATTAGGCCTAATTATTCATTTTGTTAAAAGATTAGGAGTGCTAGGAGTGGATGATTGGTAAGACTTCCACATATGAAGCTTAAATATATATACACATTAAAGAAAAATATAGTGATTGAATTCAAAGCTTGGTTTGCAACACCTTGAGACACTTAAAAACCAGTCCTCCCCAAAATAGCAGACTTTCAACTTGAGAAAAGAAACTTTTATATTAATGGTATTTCTCATCAGCGTAATTTCACTGTGACTCTCAGCTCTGGTATTTATTACAGCAGCCATCTGCTTTGGCAGTGCTGTAATTCGTAATTTCTTTTTTCAGTATCTCAGATGAAATTAAAATCATCATACAGTGAACACTGCTAGGAAACTAAAAAAATCTAAATATCAGCTTGGTATTGAAGTTATTGTATCTCATTGCAGTGTATGTTCTAATTGTGTAGAATTCCAAAAATAGAAGAACAACATAAACTGTGTTGGATATTCAGGGAAGGGCTGTCTATTTGGATATTTTTGCTTATATTGGTGTTCCAGTAATTTTTACAACCTTACAGTGAAATAGGATTTTAGAACTTGTAAATGTGACAAGCAAATGAATGGGGAGCAGCACAGAATCAGCCAGGGTCACAGTGAGGAACAGGTTACTCTTCTCTCCCACTCTCTTCCCTATTACTGATATCAAGTGATATGCCATTCATGACTCTTCTTTTTACTATATATCTTAATAGTCGTAAGCTTCCGGGTGTTTGCATTTATCCTAGTAATTTGTTATGTGCTGCCAGGGAGCATTCCCAAATTCTTGCTATGTTTTCTGTGTATACCTCCATAATGAAAAGTTTTAATTACCAAGCTATTGCAGAACTCTCGCTCCTTCTTGTTTTTTTTCCTTTTCCACTTCTCTGTCTTTTCTTACCTCTCTTTCCTCTACCTTGCCTAGTGTTTATTTAACTAAATATCACAATTTAACTTTCTATTTCTTAATCCCATCCCCTCCCAGATATAATTATGCACTCTTAGTCACTTCATTTTCCTTTACTTTCTGTCTTTCCATAAGACAGAAATTTTGCTTTTCAAATATATTTCTTGATCTCAGAAAATCCTCATTTAATCCATATTCTGTCTACTTTTATTATTTTACATCTTTTCACAATTAGTAATATCTACTTTCCTTATTGCTTATATTCAATAGTTTTATAAGTAAATCTGTCATAACAATCATAGGAAATATGAAGTAAGTATGTTCCAGCAAAAAATGGACATTCAGAGCACACAGCCTCTCTGCAATTTCTTATGATTTGGCTATGCTGTAAGACTGGAACATACTTAGGAAGTGATTAAAAGTGAGAAAATACCTGATTCCAAAGCTGCTTTGCTCATTTGTCTGGTTGTATCTCGGGCTCAGAGGTGTTACATGACCAAGCTTGGATATATCTTCTGATGAACTGGGCGAATGATTTTGTTCATGCCAGGTGCAGCTAGATGGCATGAACTAGGAGGGTAGCCTGGTTCATTCAGATTCCTATACAGGGCTTTCCATTGTGATGGTTTATAAAAAAAGTCTGAGACAACAAAATGCTCCCATGTATAGAAATTAATTGAAAAATATTCAGAGTAAAAAATGAATACGGTAGATGACAAATGCTGGCAGCTAAATTTGGTCCTCATTTCCACTCTTTTATATCTGATAAAAGGACTCTAAATGGATAATTATTACCCATAGTGTCTAGCATATCTATCAATCTATGCATTTCCTTATCTTAAATAATGGAAGTGGAAGTCAATTCATGAGCTATAGCTCTTTTAAAATGTTTGACACTTTTTTTTTCCTTTTTAACCTTGAGATGATATGTATGGTAGTATATTAAATTAGCATAAAAAGTTATGATCATTGAGAGTGATATATGGTCATGTGTTCTCTTACAGTGCATCAAGAATAATGAGTGGTAATTGGTTTAGGACATTGATTAAAGAGCTATTGAGTAAATTTGAGATGTAGTTTACTACACAAATGGCATATCAAGTTTCATCTCTGTTGTACTTGCTACTTTATTACTAAACTGAAAATACTTCATGAAGGTACGGCTGGACATATATAGAGCACTTTATATAGTTATTCAGTCAAACTGTGGAAAAAATCCTTTGTTCAGAGGAGTTGTTTAAAGGGATTGCTCTAACATCTCCAAAAGGGTTATCTATTTTAGTGAAACTAGATCTTTAGCTGTCACGTCTTTAATTAGGAGGTTCATGGAGAGCACATACTAGTCATAGGAAGCCTATTCATACCGTACTGAACAGAATTCATTAAGCTTACCTATTTGATGTTAGACATTACGACCAAAATGCAGCTAAAATACAGGGAACCTCTTGGAAATGATAAGACATACTAATCCTTCTTATGTTTTAAAATAGTTTGGAAATAATGATCTTGTTGTTATCTGAGGAAAATATATAGAACACACTGTACACTAATAGATTCTCAGAGGTATATGTTTCTGACATTTCTCATTTCTTTACATGAAATCTTTACATGATTTTCTTTTTTTTCTGTGTTGTCCCTACAATGTATAAATTCCAATATGCCAAAGGAAAGACATAATTCACTATGAAGCTTTTTGTTTGGAAGTGTCAACACATGAAAAAAAACAGTAATCCCCAACTTAATCATTTAAATTTTTGGAATAAAATGCTTTGCTTTAGTAATAATAATGGAAAAAGGAGAAATCACTCTTATCCATACTTAACAGAAAACTACATGAAAGTATCTTAGGAAAGGTGGAAAAAGACGGATTACCCTAAACCCTTTTAACATGTCTGCACTAAATCAACATGTCATGGAGATCTGCAAGTCAGTTGACGTGGCCTTGCACAGCAGGGTGCAGAAGTAGCAGTCAAGTTCCTGAAAGAAAGGGATGATTGTGTCAGTGTGTCTTTGTCTTGGCAGTCTCCATTGGACATTTTTCACTATTCATGATTTTTTTTTTTTAATTCTCTGAACAATTTTGCTCAGCTTTGCTCAAGACATGTAGAGGAAGACCCTGAAAAGATCCAGGGAGATTGATGAGCTATCTCATAAGAACAACTAAAATTTCTTGGTTTGCTTTATAAAAGGATGGGGTGAGAAAGTGCTTTTACATGCTGAAGGACAGTGTTGCCATGAGAACAAATAAATGAAAGTAAACTACAAAGTAGAAGAATAAGTAAAAAGCGTTAACCTCCAGAGCAAGCAGGATCTTGGTCCAATCTTCCAATAGTAGAGCAGAGGCAATAACATACTTAGTTTGAAGGGAAAGTTTGATCAATCTGTGCCTGAGATTCTGGGAGGGTGTTGTATGTAATAGTAGTAGGATACCTTTGATAGAGGAGATATCTTTTAAAATCTTATTACTCAGCAGTTACGGTGCAGTTTACAACCAGTGGTTCCAGTCATTAAAACTGTAGTGAAAGTGGAACAATTCTATACTATGAAGTAGGTGGACTGGGTAATATATGAGAAGATTTTCATGTCTAATTGCATTTGATCTCTTTGATCTTCAAACTTTGATATATTTCTCCCTGATGATTTCCTGCTTTCAACTGACTTGCATTCATTTATTTCCAATCCTCCCCAAAACAGTCATGCCCACCTCTGCACCATTCATCTATAATATATTACCTTTCCTTTTTTCTTTTTTTTTCCCCTCCATAAAACATCTATTGTGAAATATTTATCACCCAGAACCATTCACCATCAAAGTGAATTAACAAAGAAATGTTTGAGCAAACTTGTATGATAGTGGAAGAAATTTTCTAGAGCTCTGGTCTAGTGAATTCCAGCCCTATCTCACTGTTAGCACTGACATATAAGAGAACTTCTCACTTCTAGGGAATTTCACACAAAAAAATCCCTCCACTTCTTTTCAACTTGTTATTCAAGTGAAAGGATTCAGTAGGTTAAATGAGACAAATGTAACAAATAGTAGTGTGAAGTCTGTACTAAGGATTTTTTCTCCATCTCAGGCTTTGAAAGAGACTATATAAGGGTGAGTTGAATCCAATCAATAGATTCAAAATGCACAAAGATATCTAAGCAGGTTAATAAATTTGAAATCAAGACTGACTCAGTAACAAACTTTAGTGAAGACAATGAAATGCCATATCCATAAGATGATACTGAAAACTGCCATTTACATCTTACTTTGGATAAGAAGAGACATTAATCTACAGATATGAGTAGAATTAGGAGGAGTCTGCTCTCCTTCTAAATATTTAATCACTTATAAAGATTGCATTTATTGCAACCATGAATTTCAAAGTGTCTTAAGAATATACAGAAGTGTATCTATGTCATGGTTTTGGTGTACTGCTTTTGGTCTCTCTGAGAACTGTTCTGTTTCTCTGATATCCTACTGTCTCAGTCTTGTTTGTACCCAGTCTCTGCTTTGGAATAAAGTAAAAGAAATCAGTTGCTGGGAAGGGGTATTCATGAGTGCAGGATAGTACATGTTACGATCCTTAACATTTAGTGTGGATGCAACCAGTGAAAACTTACTTTTCAGGCAATAAATGTTGTTGTGACCTCTTTGTACTACTACTAGATTTTATCTCTCTTTGATCAAGTTAAGAGTGCCCTATAAAGTTTCTGCTTCTCTAGCAGTAACCGTTATGCTGTTGAGGCTGTGATTAGCTGCACTTCTGCTACATGGGCCATGACTTGCTGTGCGAAGGCGTGCTGGGCAGAGACCCTTGACTAGGCGCTGGAAGCAGTAGGGAGGTTCAGTGTCATGGCCAAACTATTTCATGCTAGGAAGAGGCAGGGATTAACTGCTTGGGTCAGTGTGCATCTTGCACAGGTGGGCTGTCTTGAAGGCTTTCTCCACAAAGGGCTGCACTGCATTGTGCTCCTGCCTGAGTCCCCTGTCCCTGTCTCATATATTATTAGGTATTATTGCAGGCTTCATTAAGCACTATTGCAAAGTGCTGCAGGTCTTTGAATTGATCAGGGTATGTATATATTTCTTTTTTTCTCTTTTCGTTTCCTGCTTATTGCTTAAATGTGGTATCTTTAGTTCCATATATGGCAACTAAAACTTATGTTGTTAATATTACTATGCCACTACAAGAGCTCCTTAATGCACTAATGCACAGTGTCTATTTTGCTTTTGTTCACTTGCTTTGGAGTAGCAAATATTCTAGAGGACAATATTTTGTATTGATTTTACTTACAAAATCAATAAATAAAAATAATTTGGCACAAGAGGAAATTCTATTACAATCTCAGTGGAAATTGTTGGAAGACATAAAGAAACCTTAAAATGAAGTAATATGTATAAGGAATCAAACAGTGTTGACTACATCATTATGAAAGACAAGCTTGTGATACAAAGTACTTTCTTAGT
>NW_010310348.1:165563-178385 GCF_000700745.2 Antrostomus carolinensis | reverse complement strand
CTCTTTCTAGTCTCATGGGCATAGCACATGAAAATGATCTATATTGTTTAGAGAAGTGTCAGAAAGCAGAATCTTTCAGAGAAGTCCTAAAATATGGTCTTCATTTCTCTCTGCTTGTCTTCAGCTTAGTCTTCTACTCATTATACTTCCTAGCTCTTGCTAATTCAGTGGGTGCAGTAAAAATTGTACTGAAATAATTGACAGTGGGTTTTGCTAGAGCTGCTCTGTGGTATTTGGTTTGAGGTCACTATTAAGTAAGTTAAAACAACTGCTATGCATAGTACAATGGAAAAAATTAAGGTAACTGAGATCTAGACTAGCATAAGCGAAGACAGGATTAGGTGAAGAAGACTATAGCTGGAACAGCTGACTCACTATGAAGCGATTCTGAGGCTCTTTTGGCCAGTGTAGCAGACCAGAAATCAGGAAGTGACCTACAGAATTTTTGTCCATTTTTATATCTTTTTATTTCGACTTCACATGTGAATTATACACATTACATGTTTATTATAACTCTTAAGTGAAAACACGTTTCTTGTTTCCGTATTGCAGTTGAAGCAAAAAGATCTTCTTCCTTTTTAATGTTCTCCTGTCTCTGAAAATGTGGTGCATCAATAAATGTATGTAAAGCTTAGAAAGATTTAAGGAGAACAGTATATAAAGAATTAGGATCTCCTTTGAATATCTCTGGAACATGCTCCCTAAATTGCTTCTATAGGATTAAATTTACATATCTCTTATTTATCATTCTTTTAAAAAGTTACGTCAGTTAATACATTACATAAATCAGGAATTTGCATTTGATTGAAGATTATATGGTATAATGAAGTTTGCAAATTAAGATCTTTATGATTTTGCGATCAGGCTTCCTGAGAGCTACTTTATATTGAAACAGAAATATTATTATGTAATTACAACCAAAGAAGTTGATGTAGGCAGCACCAGTTTATCACTGACCTGATTTATTTCAGGTTTTGCTGAAATTCAACATCACTCATGGTGCACAGATCTAAAATAAAACCCTTCCAAAACTCAGAACTCAGTTTTGAATAAGGTTTGAGGGTGGAAGATTTTACCTGCTTTTGAACATCTCTCTATGCTACTCCAAAGGGTCAGTACAGAGTGCATCATGGAGTGAATAAATTAGAAACCAATAAGCACATCTTTAGGGCTTATTGCCATTGTTTTACTACAAAGCAGGAGAAGCTACCAAGACCCTTCCTGTAGTTGACAACTCGATTTATCTTTATTTACCTCTAACAAACGTATATGGACCCTGATACATGAAACACACTTGTCAGTTACGTCAGGAGTGTGATTTTTTTTTTCCCCCTTGCTTACATAAGTTATTAGACTCATGCATGCTTAAATAAAATATTTAATGTAGCCTCTTCTTTTATTCCTAATTGAGGAATAATTTGTTGTGTCCCTGCACATAATAATCTCCCCTTTGGGAATCCAGCCATTTTGAAAGGAAAGAAGAAATCAGAAAAAGATATCTGAAGAGTGTGAATATTGCATCTTCCATCACTGGATCCAGACATCCAGTTTTACAAAGTGTTGTATTATCTGGATTGAAAGAGCAGGAGCAGGGGCAGGAGTGTGGAAACGTGAATAGCAGATGAAGTTACAAAGAGCAGTTAAATGATTCAGAATTATACTTTTTGTATTATTAGGCACTGTATTGTATACCCTACATACCAAACACAATATTTAGAGATCTTAACCATGACTATTCTGAAATGTATAAAGCTGTCAAAGAGCACAGGCATTCAGGCAGCCACTGCTAATGCTTATTCAGTCAAAAAATAATGCAAAATGTAAAAAGAAATACCAACAGTTGCAAATTAAAAACCAGGATGAAAGAGTATGAAATTCTCTTATGTTACAATCTCTCACTTAAAATCTTGTCCTCACAGTTTAAATGTACATTTAATGAGAACAAGAGCATTTTTAAAAGGAACCTGTAAATAAAATGTAAGCTGGATTTAATATAATGAATTTTACTTTTCCTTTTCTCTAAATAAAAAGCAAAGAACCTAAAACCTTAAATCTAAGTCTGATCTGGAATATCAGCTGGTGACAGTATCCTCTGAAATTTGATTTGCGATCTGCAGATTGAGGTACTCAAGCTGAGCGTGTGGATTGAAAACATCTTCCTCTTTATTTGGAAATTGTAACATAGTAGTCCTTAAATTAGTTGTTGATTGAAGGTTGTAGTTATGAAAGAAAGCATAGGTTTCACAAATGTACGTGAAACCTACAGCTTCTAATTATTACTGAATAGGAAAAAATAGAAGCATTTGTAATAAAGCCATGTTTGCATAATATTTCTCAGTTCTTACAGAGCCTCCCACATATGATGTTACCCCTGCACCCTATTACAGTCGTCCTCTTTCAGTTTTGACTTAAATAATGTATTTGTTAGATTCTTAATCTTACCTTTTATTCCAAAAAAATATATTTTGAGATTTGTACCTATTTCTTATCAACTTCTTTAAAGAGTGAAATTCTCATAGAAAGGAGTCTTTAAATACTCTTCCCAGTAGTACTGCATAAACTAAATTGGTCTGACTGAACAATTAAAATTAAGTAACCGTGCTTACATAACCACAGTCAGGTAATTGAAGTGAAACATCAAGAGTTTTTTATTTTATTTTTCTGTAGCTAAGAATTGTGTGGGTAAAAACTACCTCTCGTGGATTGATATAAATTGCCATCATAGTGATATTTGAAAAAAGTAGTGGTGCTGGTTCAAACAGAAAGCAGTTGTGAGGACAGATAAACAATTCAGTAAATTGTTAATTTTTTGGGTTAATTGTTTTCCCATAAGTAGATTAGAGAACCTTTAGAAACATCCAAATTCTGGACAGTAGGTGTGGTAGAGATGTATTTTCACAGGCATTTACATAGAGTTTTAATAAAGAAAAACCATGCTGTGCCAGTTTTGCTAGGATAGAGTTAATTTTCTTCTCAGTAGTTAGAAGAGCCATGTTTTAGTTTCAGTTCAGACTTGCTATGAGTCTCATCATTGATAAAAGTACTAATGTTATTAGTTGCTGCTGGAGCTCAAGGCCACTGTGTTTGGCTGGTTCACAGCTGCATCAGGACTGGGAGGGAGAAGCACAGTGAATAGCAAACCCCAAACTGGCATTTGGATGTGCCGATGAAATATTCCGTATCATGTCCCATCATGTTTATTGTATTATCCAGGGCTGACTGGAAAGGGGGGGTGGATTCACATGGGTTTTGCTCTTGGGTTTTGCTCTTCTGGGATCGCGGTTTCAGTTCGGGATTGTTGCTCCTCCGGGATCGTTATCCAGGAACGGGCCAGGCTTATCAGTGAGTGGTGAGCAGTTGCACTGGGTTATCACTCATTTGCATATCTTATTACTGTTATCATTATCACTACTATTTTAATATTAGTTGTTCAGTTTGGTTTTTTAAAAAAAGTTTTATTTATATTATTAAACTGTTTTTATCTCAATCTACAAGCCTCCTAATCCTTGCCCCCAGTCTTCTCCCCTATCCCCTAGGGTTGGGGGAGAAGTGGGTGAACGGCTGTGTTGGCTGCTGGGCAAGGGATAGCTTTGTGAAACTATCACACATGCAAATATCTGCATAACTTCTTTTCAAAATCTAGATGCCTTTTGAGGAAAGAAGTGCTGAAATTCTCAAGTTCTTACCCAACAAAGAAACTATATTTCCGGTCTACTTTTTTTTTTTTTTTTTTTTTTTTTTTTAGGGTTATCTACCATGCCAGAAAGACTTTTGTTTGCTTTAATTACAACTGAAATCGTGCTATCTCTGCTGGCTGCAGAGCTTTCAGGAACTGTCACTCTCATTTTCCAATTTATAAATGTGCCAAGAAAATCTCTCCATATCCCTTCTCTCTCTAAATTCAGAGCATTATCAGACATTCACGCAGAGAGTACTTTGGTTTTGAACACAGCTGTTCTCCATGGTCACATGTTCATTTTCAGAGTGCACTTCATAGCTCTACAAGAAAATTGTGTTAGTTCCAAGTAAACTTCAGGAAGATTCAGTGTTTAGTTCCAAGGTACATTTGAGCCTTGCTTTGTCTATGGAACAGGTAGAAGCTTTCAAATGACCAAGGTTTATTTGGTTGTTATTTTTCACCATTTTACCACTGCTTGCAAAGTAATAAGTATTTTCAAGCGTCACAAAATGCTTTTCTGTTTTCAAGAGTGAGGAGGTGGTGCTTTTATTTTATGTCTCTTTTATTCATCCAAATCGTATATTTAGAAATAATCCTGTAGTCCTCTTGTGCTTGCTGCAAAATGAGCTGTAATGCTGACAAGCAGAGGAGAATTAGTGGTGGTGAAAATTGGAAGAATTAAGCTGCATGAAAATGGAAAGTGGGGCCATTAGAGCTGTGACAGTTTTGCAGTTTTTGAGACCTTCAGTTTTCAGATTTCTTTTTCCTTAATTGAAAATTGAAAAGAATAAAAACATTGATTTCTTACCAAGACATTCAATCTCCATAGCATTCCAGTTTTAAGGTAGTTCCAGCCAGGTAATAGATCTATAAAGGCATGCAGTGAGTGTTTTTGGTTTTGTTGTTCTGATAATAGACGTGAGTATGTATTCAGGGTGTGGAGAGGTGTTATTGAGGGTGCAGGAAGCTGGAAGCCATGAGCACAGCCAGCTCTCGGGGTGTGCAACTGAAACAAGAAACTCTTACAGCTCTGCAGCCTTGTTGTGTTGTACGGGTAGACACTGAATGAAAACATGGGTTGAAGGAGTATTGAAAATGGGCATTGCTGATGGCAGGGGGGTTGGAACTAGATGATCTTTAAGGTCCCTTCCAATCCTACCCATTCTAGGATTCTATGATTCTACGTTTCCTTTGACTTCTAAATGAAAACTGGTTGGCTAGGGAGGGCCTCACTCCATCATGTCTATGTACCACGTAAGGATGCTGGCAGTTCATATGGACACAGCAGATAGTTGTCTCATGTCCTTTGCTTCTCTTCCCTCCCGCCTCCAACTCTAGAGAAACATGTACTGCAGAGGAGGGAGTTCATAATGAAGTAGTAGTGTTAAAAAGTGTTTGATAAACACCAAAATTAGAAGAAAAAAGAGTACACAATAAAATGTATTGATTTGTTTTTGAAGCAATGTAAACCAGCATAGGCTAATTACACCCTTATGTCTGTGGTACTTACACAGATATTTGTTCAGCAGAATACGCATGTTGCCATGGCAATCATTTTGTTTGTCAAATGTTAAGTAAACTTAAAAAAAAAAAAGCCTTGAAATGTTTTTTTCTGTTGTGACTAGTGTCTCCAACCCACACACAGCTGTTCTAAAATAGCTAATAGTCTCCTAGTATATAGGATTCATCTGCTAAACTGGCAGTAGCATCCCTGCTGTCAGAGGTGATCTCTGCCTTGCTAGATATCTGTGTGCTTGTCTGCAAGCATGAAGCAGACAGAACACCTTCCTCCACCCACGCTGTTTTGCCACGTGCTAGGCATCGCTTGCTCGCGCTGCATTGCACTTGCCTGCCTTGTTTCCGAGGGCACAGCTCATCTTCAGCACGTGCTTGAGATCACTTTAAGAGCCTTGTGGGATAATTCACTTTTCCTTATGGCCCCAATGAAAAGGATGTTCTAGCCTGTCATCATACACAGCTACAGAAAGAGCACAGTTTTATGAATTTATGGTTCAGAGATGAAAGTGTAGTTTCTTTGGAGAAGCTCCTATTGCCTGGCTCAACTGTTTACATGGTGGGATGGGTGTTCAGGTTGATGCATTGCCTACGTTTCCCTCCAGGAGTGGAGAAACCCTGATAAGATCCACAAGTACTGTTCACCTGTAGCCATTACTGACATCATCTCTCCTCAGAGAGCTACTCCAGTGGAAAAGGATGAAAACTAATGCTTTCCACTTCACCTGATATTTCCTCAGAACCTGTGAATACTAGTGATATGAACTTTTTTCCCCTGTTATCTGGGGCAAGTTTGCAAGGACGTACCTGACAAATGCTGTCCGTAGAAAGGACCTTCTTTTTCAAATAAAATGTTACTACTCCATTTTTGTGAGTGCTCTCAGATTTTCATCTGTGAAAAACATGCTTTTTATAACCTGCGACAATGCATTGTGAGAAAGACACACTTTGGCTATTTATAACAACTTCTGGTGGATGGTTAACTATTTGCCTTTTTCAAATTCATATATTTGCATGGTATTATTTGTTTCTTCTACATCACAGCTATTTTGAGGTGTGTGAATGTGATGGTATTTTAAGAAGGAAGAAGTGTGAAGCTGCAGCATAAATCCCTTATACTGATTCTACCCTTAATGGATCTTACCCAGAATCCTCCTTAATTTGATGACTACCTGGAAAACACTTCAGTACTTTCACTCCCTTTAAAATAATATCACCTATGTCAGCACTTACTCTGTTGCAGCACCATTTTTGACACTTCTGTCTCCATTAATTCACAACTTGCTTTCACCTCCCAAAAGAATTCAGAATCTTTGTCTCACACAGAGGAAAGATCCTACCAAGAAGTGGATTGACTGCAAAAAGAGGAGTTAATATGTCTTTTTTAGGCATAACTTGGACACCTGCCTCTCTTTTCTCCTGAAGATTGCAGTCCTTGCTCCAGACTGCCCGAACTCTGCACAGAACTGCTATGGTCTGGATCTTGCATCTCTGTGAAATACCACCTTTGCCAGGGTTCCTGCAAGCCTTGGGAATGCAGCCTGAAGCCAAAAGGGATGATGCTCATAGTTGGGAGTTGCTGCTGAGGAAAATGAGGGTTAAATGCAAAGACAGATACTGCTCTTGAACTGCAGGAAGACTACAGAGGAGTTAGATAGAAAGGCAGGAAGATGGAAAAGAAGAAGTAAAAAATTGTCTGTGTTTGACTTCTGCAACTCCAATTTATGTTGTAACCTCACTGCATGGAGAAGAATAGTGATTGAGGTAGGCACAACCCAGAACAGGAACCAACCTGCCAGCTTTTACAAAAATGATGTATGTTTTGTGTAGGGGTGATAGGGTTGTAGGGGCAAGAATTTGTATTTGTATATCTTCAAGATTAGGCATATTATAAGGATTACTTCAAGCTGTACTTTTGTGAGGAAGATGCCTTGGGATAAGGTTACTCTGAAGGAGACTTAATGATGTGTAGGTTAAATAAATTTTAAAAAGTTAAATGTGTTTTATATATAAACAAAATTTTATTGCCCAAAAAAAGACATAAATGATCTTGGTTTTGTTGCATCCTCCCTCAATTGACCTGCTCAGCAAGCTGAATTTGGAAAAACACATTTTGCATTGTGCTCTAAAAAAAGAAATACAGGCATTTGATTGGGGAAGGAAACCTTGTAGAATTTACATATTATGAGAATTAGCGAACTCTCAACCTTATAATCTCCATTAATATCAGTATTGTCTGCAAGTCAAAGAGAAAATGGAAGAGGTGAGAGCTTTGCTTTAGCTAGGCTTGGCTAGCCTTTGACCTCTACTTACAAAAATCTTGATCCTACTCAAGCAAAATGCCATATATTTCAGCAAGGTGATCATTTAACTTTTAAAGCTTTGAATATGACGGTTGGTCTGGTGCATGCAAAGAATTTGTGTGGGGAAAAAAAACAGACTTGCCTGGGTATCAGGACCTCTCTGATTCATTTTACCAATGCATTTGGGTGTAATTTCAGCTGAAACTGTTACCTAACTTTCATAGTCACACACAAGTACAGCCAATTTCTGTTGTCAGCCTTGACCTGACATTCTTGCATTTGAGAGGGAAGCAGTTGTTGGTTGGTTGCTGCTCAGGGCAGCAGAAGGGCCTTTTATGGTGGCTGATTTAACAAGAGTTCTGATTCAGGCTTCTTTGAGATAAACAAAAAGATTAATTCAGCATCAAATCAAGAACAATCCAAAGATTTGATGACATTAGCAGGACATTAGAAAGACCTTTATGTTTTTACCGGAATGAATTCTTTAAATTTATATTCTAATAGCAATAGTTCCCTCCATTTTTAGACATTCCAGATGTTTGGACTTCTTTTCTCTCTAACTGCTTGGAATTTGTTGCTGGTCAGACAGTTGTGGTTCTGAGACACTCTAGGTAGTTGTATCACATTTGCAAATCCAATGGAAAGCAAGAATAGTCAGTAGCAGATTGTGGGCTTTGCAGAGGTGACGTTAATACCGAGGAACTTTCTGATTACTCAATCAGCAGTGTTGCCCTGGGGGACTGCAGACATCCCCAGCTTGCAGGTCAAATCTCTGTGTCTACTGCAGTTTGAAAGCAGTTGCCCTTCATCTTCCCTTCTCTGCTTTGCCCCCCTCATTCCAAGAAGTTCTGCTGGGAAATCTATACAATATGTTGGCAGTAAAATTTTGAATTAAATGTGATATCTCTCTGACCCATTAGTCATTCCATCTACTTAATAAGTATAATTTTAATTTAGGAGCCTGAAGCTTTTGTAAACATCCCCTGAAGTCCCCTTTTGCAGGACAGGGAATAATAATATTTTTTTAAAAAGTTTTCATAGTTTTAATGTTGCTTAATGTTAGTATGTGTTTTTCTTGTATTGATTTTTTTATTTTTTTAATTGATAGCTTTGTCTTTGGTGTATGTTTAGTGAAACACATTGTTCACAGTTTTTATTAAAAAAATAATTAAAAATCTGGAGCAGACTGTAATTATAAAAAACGTCCCTTTCTCCTTCAAAGCACTCCCTCTGCTCTAAACTGTGGATGAACACGGTAACTGAACTTCAAAGAGAAATACTGTCTCCCTCTGTCCAGGCCAACTGCTGCCTTCAGCCAGTGTAGGAAATATTGTAGTGACTTTCAAGTTTAATTACTTAAAATGCAGAACTGAAATTGCTTCTGCCTAACTCACAATTTAAATGTAACTTTTTTCTTATTATTTTCTTTTCTTTTTTTGAGCTAAAACTTCAGAATAATTTCTAAAGTGCAGTTATATGCAGGCTAAGCAGACCTGTTCGGGAAAAGAGATTCATTGGGAAATGTGACTTTTCAGTGCACTGAAAGGACATGTGTTTATGATAAACAAGTTTTCAGTACTGGAAAATAATTTTTACACATCTTTTTTAGTCTTTTTTTTAATATAGTACGTTTATGTCTGTCTATGCTGTGATATATGTAAGGGAAATGGACTGATGACACACAACTTGCATTTAATGTGGAGGTCCAACAGCAATGTGACTGTGACAGCACGTGTTTACTCTGATTCGTACAGCAGATACAACAGAATGACTGAGGCTGCATATGGGGTTTTCTTCTCCCTGTTACGTTTAAACCAACATCATTATTGCCTTCACTTTGGGGGTTGTTATTCTCAGATCTTGTTTTGGTTTGTTTCGCAGTAACATTGCAGGTTTGCTTGGTGCTTAACGTAACTGGCAGAATTTCAAATGTCGTACAGGAGGCTTTATCAGACGAGCTGTTCGCTGGGAAGTTGGAGACTTTGAATGCACATATGTGCACAAATAAATGGAGGCTAAAAGAAGATGTTTATATAACAGGATGAGTGCAGTGTATTTCAGCTGTTTGTGTGCGAATACAGCTTGCACTTGGTAAAGATTTCAGGTTGGCAGAGCTTTCATTTCTTTCATCATTATTCCCAGTTACCATCATCAACCTTAGTAAAGCAATGCAGGCAAGCTTTTTACACTTATTTTCTGAACTAACTCACGGACACTTACAGCCTGTTTATGTGTAGTATCTGTTCTCACACGTAGTATCTGCAGATGTGGTGGGTGCATTATAACACTGTTCCATATTGCTCAACTCTTGCTTACGGAGTGCCTTTGAAGAGGGCAGAATGCGTGTAGACTACAGGAGCGGGAAAAATTCATGTACAACAAGTTATGTATTTTACCACAGAGTTAGTGTACTAATCTTTTGTAACTTGTTTCAGACTCTCAATGGGAGGAAACCAGTGTGTACTGGAAATGAGCTTGAAGCTGACACGAAGAGAATCAGTGCTGTATTTCAGTGAGCTAGTTGTCAGTTATCTGTATTTCTTCTACTGATCCTCTAGTCAGGTTGGTTTTTGGGGGTTTTTTTGCATCAAAAGTTGCTATTCATCTGATACTTATTTTTAAAAAATAAGTGCTTGCATAATCTGCTGTGGAGAGTAGACTCTGGCTTTTATGCTAAAATATTATATAAATATCCTTGACTTGAGCAGAGATTATTCTTCTTAGTACTCATCTAGTTCCACACTTTGATGTCCTTGAAATCTGAGATTGTTTCAGTGCTTGACTTCTTAGCTTCTAAGCTCTGAAGAAATAATGTGATTAAGAGCCAGCTTCTGATTCCATTGTCTTCATTGACTTGATTCGGTCATGATGGATCAAGCTTTTCATGTGCAATATGCAAGAGTGAAATAAAGACTTTAAAACTATTATTCCTACACAGTTAATGGGGATCATTTTGAGACTAAATTTTCATGAGAGGAAGCTTTATAGACAAGTGAGAATTTGCAGAAAGTCAAATAAGAAGAGCTAACAAACCTGCTAATAGAGCAGGTTTGAATATGTCTGTAATACTCGAGTCTGCTATGAGAACATTTTGGAGCCAGCATACAGGTTATGAATTGCTGTATGAGGTGAAAGTATTTTAAGTGGCAATGGCACTGTTTATAATGTCTTCTCCCAGTATGATAGCAAATTTTGAAGAGCTATTGGATTCCTAAATTCCAGCCAACTAACACCATCCGTGGTCTTCTGCTGTGTGGAAGTCCTGTTGAGAGCAGAAGCTGCAAGTGTTACCATGTAAAGTATTTAGGAATCCACATTTCCCATGCATTGTAGGCTTGTGTCATACAATAACTCTTTGTTATAAGGGCTAAATGTAGAAGAGCTTGTGTACTAGAGTCATATGGGTAGTTGGAGGGAAAAATTTCTATTAAATGTTTTTCATTAGAAATTTGTTCACAGGGCAGTTGTTGCTTTCATTTCCAGGGTACTGGAATCTTATTACAGAACAGAGAATCTTAAATGGAATCTTAATTTGAAAACCCTTGGCTTATCAACCAGTAATAAGTGCAGGTCGTCAGAGTTAAAATTTTAAGAGGTATTTTTCCAGAACTGGAAGCTAAAATATGGTTCTACATTCAATTCTTTCAAGTTAACTATGCAACAAAACCAGCATATAGTGCTCAATATGCAAGAACTTCAAAACATAATAAGGTTTTATATTGAGAAACCTGTGTTAGTGTGATTCATCAGGCTCTTTGAGGGATCTGTCTTGACTCCCAAAAGCAGGTGTTGACAAAGCGGAATAAATAAATAAGATTAATCAAGATGTCTGAGTGTTACTCTTAATTTTGATTAACAGTGTCTTTGGCATAGATAGCTTTTGGTGATGCATTTACTTTAAAATTACATAGTCTGTAACTGAGCAAAATCAAAATATCTAAGGTGGGTAGAGTGTAAATGATTATAAATCTTACCAGACCGTGCTTCACCTTTGGTTTTGTTAAAGATGCGTAGGCAGTTCAGATAAATTGGCCTTAATGGAGACTCACTGCTTCTAAGTGTACCGAATCCTCCTTTGTAACCTGGACAGATGAGGTTCTTGCTGTAGGACTGCTCTGAAAAAAAAGGTGGAGGTTCATCTGCCCTATGTCTTGCATCTTCCTCTCTACTGAGAAATCTGAAAGCTCAGTCTTCCCTTCTTTTAGAGACATTCTCCAGACTCAGTTCTATGGGATTTGAGTGTTTTTATGAAGAAAAAAATGTTTTTTAGATTATAAGGCTGAACTTCTAAAAACACAAGACAAAAGGTTGTCACTTTTTGTCCCTAAAAATATGCAAGGGAACAAATGACGCTCATCACTGGAAATGAGCTGGACAAGAGCAAGACATTTCAGTAGAGGTATGGAATAAATTCTAATGGACAGTTTTAGATGTGTGTAAATTAGGACATCAGCCTCTCTAATATTTCACTATTTTCCACTGAAAAGGAAAACTTCTTCAGGGGTGATTCAGAGCAGAGGCTTAACTTAGGACGATAGGTTAGTAAGTTAGACTTTGAGATTCTTCCAGTTATTTATTAAATTGTTTTTAAAAAGATTTTGTAATTATAAATGCTTGAAGAGATCATTTCAGTTTTGTAAAACTTTACTAGAGAAAATTAAGAATGTTGATTATTAACTGGTTATTGTGAGATTAGCAGAATGCAAATGTCAAATGTTGGTTTTTTACTTGGAAACTGCTTGGGGGTTTTTATTTGGTTTTGTTTTAATGTCATATTAAACAGCATGATGTAAATCATAAAGGATTGTAGAACATTTTCAGGTTTCATGCAGTTTGAAAATTAAAGCAGATTTCAAATGCTTGAAAGTCAGGAACAGGAAGCGTCTGGTTTTTAACAATTTTACCTGAAATACATATCTTGTCCTACATTAGATAGTTTGCAATATTTTAGCTGTAAATGCCTCTTTGTAGTAATTAAAACTGAATATGTATCTGGTTATCAGGGTTATTCTGTTCATTCCCAAGGGGCTGAGTTGTCTTTTCATGCAATGAGTTGGTAACACTGTACAACTCCATCAAAACAAAATAGAACACCTGAGAAATAGTTACAGATCATATTTTCTTGATAATGGTTTGTATTCATAGCTATCTTCTTTTTCCTGTTTGGTTTTTTTTTGTGTATGTGTGTATACTTTTTAAATATTTATATTTCTGTAGTGTGTTCTGATCATTGTTTCATTACCTCCCTTTTTCTGATGTTTTGGTACTAAAAACAATTGTAGTTTTCAAGAATTTTTTATAGTGATTTCACCTGTTTTATTTTTC